>NW_027469687.1:0-78142 GCF_051020765.1 Lasioglossum baleicum
TTATGCGTTGTGCGTTATGCGTTATGTGTTATGGATTTGCGTTATGCGTTATGCGTTGTGCCTTATGCGTTATGCGTTATGCGTTATGCGGTATGCGTTATGCGTTATGCGTTATGCGTTATGCGTTATGCGTTATGCGTTATGCGTTATGCGTTATGCGTTATGCGTTATGCGTTATGCGTTATGCGTTATGCGTTATGCGTTATGCGTTATGCGTTATGCGTTATGCGTTATGCGTTATGCGTTATGCGTTATGCGTTATGCGTTATGCGTTATGCGTTATGCGTTATGCGTTATGCGTTATGCGTTATGCGTTATGCGTTATGCGTTATGCGTTATGCTTTGTAGGATATGAGTTAGGCGTTATGCGTTATGCGTTATGCGTTATGCGTTATGCGTTATGCGTTATGCGTTATGCGTTATGCGTTTTGCGTTATGCGTTATGCGTTATGCGTTATGCGTTATGCGTTATGCGTTATGCGTTATGCGTTATGCGTTATGCGTTATGCGTTATGCGTTATGCGTTATGCGTTATGCGTTATGCGTTATGCGTTATGCGTTATGCGTTATGCGTTATGCGTTATGCGTTATGCGTTATGCGTTATGCGTTATGCGTTATGCGTTATGCGTTATGCGTTATGCGTTATGCGTTATGCGTTATGCGTTATGCGTTATGCGTTATGCGTTATGCGTTATGCGTTATGCGTTATGCGTTATGCGTTATGCGTTATGCGTTATGCGTTATGCGTTATGCGTTATGCGTTATGCGTTATGCGTTATGCGTTATGCGTTATGCGTTATGCGTTATGCGTTATGCGTTATGCGTTATGCGTTATGCGTTATGCGTTATGCGTTATGCGTTATGCGTTATGCGTTATGCGTTATGCGTTATGCGTTATGCGTTATGCGTTATGCGTTATGCGTTATGCGTTATGCGTTATGCGTTATGCGTTATGCGTTATGCGTTATGCGTTATGCGTTATGCGTTATGCGTTATGCGTTATGCGTTATGCGTTATGCGTTATGCGTTATGCGTTATGCGTTATGCGTTATGCGTTATGCGTTATGCGTTATGCGTTATGCGTTATGCGTTATGCGTTATGCGTTATGCGTTATGCGTTATGCGTTATGCGTTATGCGTTATGCGTTATGCGTTATGCGTTATGCGTTATGCGTTATGCGTTATGCGTTATGCGTTATGCGTTATGCGTTATGCGTTATGCGTTATGCGTTATGCGTTATGCGTTATGCGTTATGCGTTATGCGTTATGCGTTATGCGTTATGCGTTATGCGTTATGCGTTATGCGTTATGCGTTATGCGTTATGCGTTATGCGTTATGCGTTATGCGTTATGCGTTATGCGTTATGCGTTATGCGTTATGCGTTATGCGTTATGCGTTATGCGTTATGCGTTATGTGTTATGGATTTGCGTTGTGCGTTGTGCGTTATGCGTTATGCGTTATGCGGTATGCGTTATGCGTTGTGCGTTGTGCGTTGTAGGATATGAGTTAGGCGTTATGCGTTATGCGATATGCGTTATGCGTTATGCGTTGTGCGTTATGCGTTATGTGTTATGGATTTGCGTTATGCGTTATGCGTTGTGCCTTATGCGTTATGCGTGTTGCGTTATGCGTTATGCGTTATGGGCTCTGCGTTGTGCGTTATGCGTTATGAGTTATGCGATATGCGTTATGGGTTATGCGTTATGTGTTATGGGCTCTGCGTTATGCGTTGTGCGTTATGCGTTATGCGTTGTGCGTTGTGCGTTGTGCGTTGTGCGTTGTGCGTTGTGCGTTATGCGTTATGCGTTATGCGTTATGCGTTATGCGTTATGCGTTATGCGTTATGCGGTATGCGTTATGCGTTGTGCGTTGTGCGTTGTGCGTTGTGCGTTATGCGTTATGCGTTATGCGTTTGCGTTATGCGTTATGCGTTATGCGTTATGCGTTATGCGTTATGCGTTATGCGTTATGCGTTATGCGTTATGCGTTATGCGTTATGCGTTATGCGTTATGCGTTATGCGTTATGCGTTATGCGTTATGCGTTATGCGTTATGCGTTATGCGTTATGCGTTATGCGTTATGCGTTATGCGTTATGCGTTATGCGTTATGCGTTATGCGTTATGCGTTATGCGTTATGCGTTATGCGTTATGCGTTATGCGTTATGCGTTATGCGTTATGCGTTATGCGTTATGCGTTATGCGTTATGCGTTATGCGTTATGCGTTATGCGTTATGCGTTATGCGTTATGCGTTATGCGTTATGCGTTATGCGTTATGCGTTATGCGTTATGCGTTATGCGTTATGCGTTGTGCGTTGTGCGTTATGCGTTATGCGTTATGCGTTATGCGTTATGTGTTATGGATTTGCGTTGTGCGTTGTGCGTTATGCGTTATGCGTTATGCGGTATGCGTTATGCGTTGTGCGTTGTGCGTTGTAGGATATGAGTTAGGCGTTATGCGTTATGCGATATGCGTTATGCGTTATGCGTTGTGCGTTATGCGTTATGTGTTATGGATTTGCGTTATGCGTTATGCGTTGTGCCTTATGCGTTATGCGTGTTGCGTTATGCGTTATGCGTTATGGGCTCTGCGTTGTGCGTTATGCGTTATGAGTTATGCGATATGCGTTATGGGTTATGCGTTATGTGTTATGGGCTCTGCGTTATGCGTTGTGCGTTATGCGTTATGCGTTGTGCGTTGTGCGTTGTGCGTTGTGCGTTGTGCGTTGTGCGTTATGCGTTATGCGTTATGCGTTATGCGTTATGCGTTATGCGTTATGCGGTATGCGTTATGCGTTGTGCGTTGTGCGTTGTGCGTTGTGCGTTATGCGTTATGCGTTATGCGTTTGCGTTATGCGTTATGCGTTATGCGTTATGCGTTATGCGTTATGCGTTATGCGTTATGCGTTATGCGTTATGCGTTATGCGTTATGCGTTATGCGTTATGCGTTATGCGTTATGCGTTATGCGTTATGCGTTATGCGTTATGCGTTATGCGTTATGCGTTATGCGTTATGCGTTATGCGTTATGCGTTATGCGTTATGCGTTATGCGTTATGCGTTATGCGTTATGCGTTATGCGTTATGCGTTATGCGTTATGCGTTATGCGTTATGCGTTATGCGTTATGCGTTATGCGTTATGCGTTATGCGTTATGCGTTATGCGTTATGCGTTATGCGTTATGCGTTATGCGTTATGCGTTATGCGTTATGCGTTATGCGTTATGCGTTATGCGTTATGCGTTATGCGTTATGCGTTATGCGTTATGCGTTATGCGTTATGCGTTATGCGTTATGCGTTATGCGTTATGCGTTATGCGTTATGCGTTATGCGTTATGCGTTATGCGTTATGCGTTATGCGTTGTGCGTTGTGCGTTGTGCGTTGTGCGTTATGTGTTATGGATTTGCGTTATGCGTTATGCGTTGTGCCTTATGCGTTATGCGTTATGCGTTATGCGGTATGCGTTATGCGTTATGCGTTATGCGTTATGCGTTATGCGTTATGCGTTATGCGTTATGCGTTATGCGTTATGCGTTATGCGTTATGCGTTATGCGTTGTGCGTTGTGCGTTGTGCGTTGTGCGTTGTGCGTTATGCGTTATGCGTTATGCGTTTGCGTTATGTGTTGTGCGTTATGCGTTATGCGTTTGCGTTATGCGTTATGCGTTATGCGTTGTGCGTTGTGCGTTATGCGTTATGCGTTATGCGTTATGCGTTATACGCTATGCGTTATGCGTTATGCGTTATGCGTTATGCGTTATGCGTTATGCGTTATGCGTTATGCGTTATGCGTTATGCGTTATGCGTTATGCGTTATGCGTTATGCGTTATGCGTTATGCGTTATGCGTTATGCGTTATGCGTTATGCGTTATGCTTTGTAGGATATGAGTTAGGCGTTATGCGTTATGCGATATGCGTTATGCGTTATGCGTTATGCGTTGTGCGTTATGCGTTATGTGTTATGGATTTGCGTTATGCGTTATGCGTTGTGCCTTATGCGTTATGCGTTATGCGTTATGCGGTATGCGTTATGCGTTATGCGTTATGCGTTATGCGTTATGCGTTATGCGTTATGCGTTATGCGTTATGCGTTATGCGTTATGCGTTATGCGTTATGCGTTATGCGTTATGCGTTATGCGTTATGCGTTATGCGTTATGCGTTATGCGTTATGCGTTATGCGTTATGCGTTATGCGTTATGCGTTATGCGTTATGCGTTATGCGTTATGCTTTGTAGGATATGAGTTAGGCGTTATGCGTTATGCGTTATGCGTTATGCGTTATGCGTTATGCGTTATGCGTTATGCGTTATGCGTTTTGCGTTATGCGTTATGCGTTATGCGTTATGCGTTATGCGTTATGCGTTATGCGTTATGCGTTATGCGTTATGCGTTATGCGTTATGCGTTATGCGTTATGCGTTATGCGTTATGCGTTATGCGTTATGCGTTATGCGTTATGCGTTATGCGTTATGCGTTATGCGTTATGCGTTATGCGTTATGCGTTATGCGTTATGCGTTATGCGTTATGCGTTATGCGTTATGCGTTATGCGTTATGCGTTATGCGTTATGCGTTATGCGTTATGCGTTATGCGTTATGCGTTATGCGTTATGCGTTATGCGTTATGCGTTATGCGTTATGCGTTATGCGTTATGCGTTATGCGTTATGCGTTATGCGTTATGCGTTATGCGTTATGCGTTATGCGTTATGCGTTATGCGTTATGCGTTATGCGTTATGCGTTATGCGTTATGCGTTATGCGTTATGCGTTATGCGTTATGCGTTATGCGTTATGCGTTATGCGTTATGCGTTATGCGTTATGCGTTATGCGTTATGCGTTATGCGTTATGCGTTATGCGTTATGCGTTATGCGTTATGCGTTATGCGTTATGCGTTATGCGTTATGCGTTATGCGTTATGCGTTATGCGTTATGCGTTATGCGTTATGCGTTATGCGTTATGCGTTATGCGTTATGCGTTATGCGTTATGCGTTATGCGTTATGCGTTATGCGTTATGCGTTATGCGTTATGCGTTATGCGTTATGCGTTATGCGTTATGCGTTATGCGTTATGCGTTATGCGTTATGCGTTATGCGTTATGCGTTATGCGTTATGCGTTATGCGTTATGCGTT
Source organism: Lasioglossum baleicum (assembly GCF_051020765.1). Lineage (NCBI taxonomy): Eukaryota > Metazoa > Arthropoda > Insecta > Hymenoptera > Halictidae > Lasioglossum > Lasioglossum baleicum. The sequence goes on from NW_027469687.1 coordinate 5,144, forward strand.
ATGCGTTATGCGTTATGCGTTATGCGTTATGCGTTATGCGTTATGCGTTATGCGTTATGCGTTATGCGTTATGCGTTATGCGTTATGCGTTATGCGTTATGCGTTATGCGTTATGCGTTATGCGTTATGCGTTATGCGTTATGCGTTATGCGTTATGCGTTATGCGTTATGCGTTATGCGTTATGCGTTATGCGTTATGCGTTATGCGTTATGCGTTATGCGTTATGCGTTATGCGTTATGTGTTATGGATTTGCGTTGTGCGTTGTGCGTTATGCGTTATGCGTTATGCGGTATGCGTTATGCGTTGTGCGTTGTGCGTTGTAGGATATGAGTTAGGCGTTATGCGTTATGCGATATGCGTTATGCGTTATGCGTTGTGCGTTATGCGTTATGTGTTATGGATTTGCGTTATGCGTTATGCGTTGTGCCTTATGCGTTATGCGTGTTGCGTTATGCGTTATGCGTTATGGGCTCTGCGTTGTGCGTTATGCGTTATGAGTTATGCGATATGCGTTATGGGTTATGCGTTATGTGTTATGGGCTCTGCGTTATGCGTTGTGCGTTATGCGTTATGCGTTGTGCGTTGTGCGTTGTGCGTTGTGCGTTGTGCGTTGTGCGTTATGCGTTATGCGTTATGCGTTATGCGTTATGCGTTATGCGTTATGCGGTATGCGTTATGCGTTGTGCGTTGTGCGTTGTGCGTTGTGCGTTATGCGTTATGCGTTATGCGTTTGCGTTATGCGTTATGCGTTATGCGTTATGCGTTATGCGTTATGCGTTATGCGTTATGCGTTATGCGTTATGCGTTATGCGTTATGCGTTATGCGTTATGCGTTATGCGTTATGCGTTATGCGTTATGCGTTATGCGTTATGCGTTATGCGTTATGCGTTATGCGTTATGCGTTATGCGTTATGCGTTATGCGTTATGCGTTATGCGTTATGCGTTATGCGTTATGCGTTATGCGTTATGCGTTATGCGTTATGCGTTATGCGTTATGCGTTATGCGTTATGCGTTATGCGTTATGCGTTATGCGTTATGCGTTATGCGTTATGCGTTATGCGTTATGCGTTATGCGTTATGCGTTATGCGTTATGCGTTATGCGTTATGCGTTATGCGTTATGCGTTATGCGTTATGCGTTATGCGTTATGCGTTATGCGTTGTGCGTTGTGCGTTGTGCGTTGTGCGTTATGTGTTATGGATTTGCGTTATGCGTTATGCGTTGTGCCTTATGCGTTATGCGTTATGCGTTATGCGGTATGCGTTATGCGTTATGCGTTATGCGTTATGCGTTATGCGTTATGCGTTATGCGTTATGCGTTATGCGTTATGCGTTATGCGTTATGCGTTGTGCGTTGTGCGTTGTGCGTTGTGCGTTGTGCGTTATGCGTTATGCGTTATGCGTTTGCGTTATGTGTTGTGCGTTATGCGTTATGCGTTTGCGTTATGCGTTATGCGTTATGCGTTGTGCGTTGTGCGTTATGCGTTATGCGTTATGCGTTATGCGTTATGCGTTATACGCTATGCGTTATGCGTTATGCGTTATGCGTTATGCGTTATGCGTTATGCGTTATGCGTTATGCGTTATGCGTTATGCGTTATGCGTTATGCGTTATGCGTTATGCGTTATGCGTTATGCGTTATGCTTTGTAGGATATGAGTTAGGCGTTATGCGTTATGCGATATGCGTTATGCGTTATGCGTTATGCGTTGTGCGTTATGCGTTATGTGTTATGGATTTGCGTTATGCGTTATGCGTTGTGCCTTATGCGTTATGCGTTATGCGTTATGCGTTATGCGTTATGCGTTATGCGTTATGCGTTATGCGTTATGCGTTATGCGTTATGCGTTATGCGTTATGCGTTATGCGTTATGCGTTATGCGTTATGCGTTATGCGTTATGCGTTATGCGTTATGCGTTATGCGTTATGCGTTATGCGTTATGCGTTATGCGTTATGCGTTATGCGTTATGCGTTATGCGTTATGCGTTATGCGTTATGCGTTATGCGTTATGCGTTATGCGTTATGCGTTATGCGTTATGCGTTATGCTTTGTAGGATATGAGTTAGGCGTTATGCGTTATGCGTTATGCGTTATGCGTTATGCGTTATGCGTTATGCGTTATGCGTTATGCGTTTTGCGTTATGCGTTATGCGTTATGCGTTATGCGTTATGCGTTATGCGTTATGCGTTATGCGTTATGCGTTATGCGTTATGCGTTATGCGTTATGCGTTATGCGTTATGCGTTATGCGTTATGCGTTATGCGTTATGCGTTATGCGTTATGCGTTATGCGTTATGCGTTATGCGTTATGCGTTATGCGTTATGCGTTATGCGTTATGCGTTATGCGTTATGCGTTATGCGTTATGCGTTATGCGTTATGCGTTATGCGTTATGCGTTATGCGTTATGCGTTATGCGTTATGCGTTATGCGTTATGCGTTGTGCGTTATGCGTTATGCGTTATGCGTTATGCGTTATGCGTTATGCGTTATGCGTTATGCGTTATGCGTTATGCGTTATGCGTTATGCGTTATGCGTTATGCGTTATGCGTTATGCGTTATGCGTTATGCGTTATGCGTTATGCGTTATGCGTTATGCGTTATGCGTTATGCGTTATGCGTTATGCGTTATGCGTTATGCGTTATGCGTTATGCGTTATGCGTTATGCGTTATGCGTTATGCGTTATGCGTTATGCGTTATGCGTTATGCGTTATGCGTTATGCGTTATGCGTTATGCGTTATGCGTTATGCGTTATGCGTTATGCGTTATGCGTTATGCGTTATGCGTTATGCGTTATGCGTTATGCGATATGCGTTATGCGTTATGCGTTGTGCCTTATGCGTTATGCGTTATGCGTTATGGGCTCTGCGTTGTGCGTTATGCGTTATGAGTTATGCGATATGCGTTATGGGTTATGCGTTATGTGTTATGGGCTCTGCGTTATGCGTTGTGCGTTATGCGTTATGCGTTGTGCGTTGTGCGTTGTGCGTTGTGCGTTGTGCGTTATGCGTTATGCGTTATGCGTTATGCGTTATGCGTTATGCGTTATGCGGTATGCGTTATGCGTTGTGCGTTGTGCGTTGTGCGTTGTGCGTTATGCGTTATGCGTTATGCGTTATGCGTTTGCGTTATGCGTTATGCGTTATGCGTTATGCGTTATGCGTTATGCGTTATGCGTTATGCGTTATGCGTTATGCGTTATGCGTTATGCGTTATGCGTTATGCGTTATGCGTTATGCGTTATGCGTTATGCGTTATGCGTTATGCGTTATGCGTTATGCGTTATGCGTTATGCGTTATGCGTTATGCGTTATGCGTTATGCGTTATGCGTTATGCGTTATGCGTTATGCGTTATGCGTTATGCGTTATGCGTTATGCGTTATGCGTTATGCGTTACGCGTTATGCGTTACGCGTTATGCGTTATGCGTTATGCGTTATGCGTTATGCGTTATGCGTTATGCGTTATGCGTTATGCGTTATGCGTTATGCGTTATGCGTTATGCTTTGTAGGATATGAGTTAGGCGTTATGCGATATGCGATATGCGTTATGCGTTATGCGTTATGCGTTATGCGTTATGCGTTATGCGTTATGCGTTATGCGTTATGCGTTATGCGTTATGCGTTATGCGTTATGCGTTATGCGTTATGCGTTATGCGTTATGCGTTATGCGTTATGCGTTATGCGTTATGCGTTATGCGTTATGCGTTATGCGTTATGCGTTATGCGTTATGCTTTGTAGGATATGAGTTAGGCGTTATGCGTTATGCGTTATGCGTTATGCGTTATGCGTTATGCGTTATGCGTTATGCGTTATGCGTTATGCGTTATGCGTTATGCGTTATGCGTTATGCGGTATGCGTTATGCGTTATGCGTTATGCGTTATGCGTTATGCGTTATGCGTTATGCGTTATGCGTTATGCGTTATGCGTTATGCGTTATGCGTTATGCGTTATGCGTTATGCGTTATGCGTTATGCGTTATGCGTTATGCGTTATGCGTTATGCGTTATGCGTTATGCGTTATGCGTTATGCGTTATGCGTTATGCGTTATGCGTTATGCGTTATGCGTTATGCGTTATGCGTTATGCGTTATGCGTTATGCGTTATGCGTTATGCTTTGTAGGATATGAGTTAGGCGTTATGCGTTATGCGTTATGCGTTATGCGTTATGCGTTATGCGTTATGCGTTATGCGTTATGCGTTATGCGTTATGCGTTATGCGTTTTGCGTTATGCGTTATGCGTTATGCGTTATGCGTTATGCGTTATGCGTTATGCGTTATGCGTTATGCGTTATGCGTTATGCGTTATGCGTTATGCGTTATGCGTTATGCGTTATGCGTTATGCGTTATGCGTTATGCGTTATGCGTTATGCGTTATGCGTTATGCGTTATGCGTTATGCGTTATGGGCTCTGCGTTGTGCGTTATGCGTTATGAGTTATGCGATATGCGTTATGGGTTATGCATTATGCGTTATGGGCTCTGCGTTATGCGTTGTGCGTTATGCGTTATGCGTTATGCGTTATGCGTTATGCGTTATGCGTTATGCGTTATGCGTTATGCGTTATGCGTTATGCGTTATGCGTTATGCGTTATGCGTTATGCGTTATGCGTTATGCGTTATGCGTTATGCGTTATGCGTTATGCGTTATGCGTTACGCGTTATGCGTTACGCGTTATGCGTTATGCGTTATGCGTTATGCGTTATGCGTTATGCGTTATGCGTTATGCGTTATGCGTTATGCGTTATGCGTTATGCGTTATGCGTTATGCGTTATGCTTTGTAGGATATGAGTTAGGCGTTATGCGATATGCGATATGCGTTATGCGTTATGCGTTATGCGTTATGCGTTATGCGTTATGCGTTATGCGTTATGCGTTATGCGTTATGCGTTATGCGTTATGCGTTATGCGTTATGCGTTATGCGTTATGCGTTATGCGTTATGCGTTATGCGTTATGCGTTATGCGTTATGCGTTATGCGTTATGCGTTATGCGTTATGCGTTATGCGTTATGCGTTATGCGTTATGCGTTATGCGTTATGCGTTATGCGTTATGCGTTATGCGTTATGCGTTATGCGTTATGCGTTATGCGTTATGCGTTATGCGTTATGCGTTATGCGTTATGCGTTATGCGTTATGCGTTATGCGTTATGCGTTATGCGTTATGCGTTATGCGTTATGCGTTATGCGTTATGCGTTATGCGTTATGCGTTATGCGTTATGCGTTATGCGTTATGCGTTATGCGTTATGCGTTATGCGTTATGCGTTATGCGTTATGCGTTATGCGTTATGCGTTATGCGTTATGCGTTATGCGTTATGCGTTATGCGTTATGCGTTGTAGGATATGAGTTAGGCGTTATGCGTTATGCGATATGCGTTATGCGTTATGCGTTGTGCCTTATGCGTTATGCGTTATGCGTTATGGGCTCTGCGTTGTGCGTTATGCGTTATGAGTTATGCGATATGCGTTATGGGTTATGCGTTATGTGTTATGGGCTCTGCGTTATGCGTTGTGCGTTATGCGTTATGCGTTGTGCGTTGTGCGTTGTGCGTTGTGCGTTGTGCGTTATGCGTTATGCGTTATGCGTTATGCGTTATGCGTTATGCGTTATGCGGTATGCGTTATGCGTTGTGCGTTGTGCGTTGTGCGTTGTGCGTTATGCGTTATGCGTTATGCGTTATGCGTTTGCGTTATGCGTTATGCGTTATGCGTTATGCGTTATGCGTTATGCGTTATGCGTTATGCGTTATGCGTTATGCGTTATGCGTTATGCGTTATGCGTTATGCGTTATGCGTTATGCGTTATGCGTTATGCGTTATGCGTTATGCGTTATGCGTTATGCGTTATGCGTTATGCGTTATGCGTTATGCGTTATGCGTTATGCGTTATGCGTTATGCGTTATGCGTTATGCGTTATGCGTTATGCGTTATGCGTTATGCGTTATGCGTTATGCGTTATGCGTTATGCGTTATGCGTTATGCGTTATGCGTTATGCGTTATGCGTTATGCGTTATGCGTTATGCGTTATGCGTTATGCGTTATGCGTTATGCGTTATGCGTTATGCGTTATGCGTTATGCGTTATGCGTTATGCGTTATGCGTTATGCGTTATGCGTTATGCGTTATGCGTTATGCGTTATGCGTTATGCGTTATGCGTTATGCGTTATGCGTTATGCGTTATGCGTTATGCGTTATGCTTTGTAGGATATGAGTTAGGCGTTATGCGTTATGCGATATGCGTTATGCGTTATACGTTGTGCGTTATGCGTTATGTGTTATGGATTTGCGTTATGCGTTATGCGTTGTGCCTTATGCGTTATGCGTTATACGTTATGCGTTATGGGCTCTGCGTTGTGCGTTATGCGTTATGAGTTATGCGATATGCGTTATGGGTTATGCATTATGCGTTATGGGCTCTGCGTTATGCGTTGTGCGTTATGCGTTATGCGTTATGCGTTATGCGTTATGCGTTATGCGTTATGCGTTATGCGTTATGCGTTATGCGTTATGCGTTATGCGTTATGCGTTATGCGTTATGCGTTATGCGTTATGCGTTATGCGTTATGCGTTATGCGTTATGCGTTATGCGTTATGCGTTATGCGTTATGCGTTATGCGTTATGCGTTATGCGTTATGCGTTATGCGTTATGCGTTATGCGTTATGCGTTATGCGTTATGCGTTATGCGTTATGCGTTATGCGTTATGCGTTATGCGTTATGCGTTATGCGTTATGCGTTATGCTTTGTAGGATATGAGTTAGGCGTTATGCGTTATGCGTTATGCGTTATGCGTTATGCGTTATGCGTTATGCGTTATGCGTTATGCGTTATGCGTTATGCGTTATGCGTTATGCGTTATGCGGTATGCGTTATGCGTTATGCGTTATGCGTTATGCGTTATGCGTTATGCGTTATGCGTAATTCGTTATGCGTTATGCGTTATGCGTTATGCGTTATGCGTTATGCGTTATGCGTTATGCGTTATGCGTTATGCGTTATGCGTTATGCGTTATGCGTTATGCGTTATGCGTTATGCGTTATGCGTTATGCGTTATGCGTTATGCGTTATGCTTTGTAGGATATGAGTTAGGCGTTATGCGTTATGCGTTATGCGTTATGCGTTATGCGTTATGCGTTATGCGTTATGCGTTATGCGTTATGCGTTATGCGTTATGCGTTTTGCGTTATGCGTTATGCGTTATGCGTTATGCGTTATGCGTTATGCGTTATGCGTTATGCGTTATGCGTTATGCGTTATGCGTTATGCGTTATGCGTTATGCGTTATGCGTTATGCGTTATGCGTTATGCGTTATGCGTTATGCGTTATGCGTTATGCGTTATGCGTTATGCGTTATGCGTTATTCGTTATGCGTTATGCGTTATGCGTTATGCGTTATGCGTTATGCGTTATGCGTTATGCGTTATGCGTTATGCGTTATGCGTTATGCGTTATGCGTTATGCGTTGTAGGATATGAGTTAGGCGTTATGCGTTATGCGATATGCGTTATGCGTTATGCGTTGTGCCTTATGCGTTATGCGTTATGCGTTATGGGCTCTGCGTTGTGCGTTATGCGTTATGAGTTATGCGATATGCGTTATGGGTTATGCGTTATGTGTTATGGGCTCTGCGTTATGCGTTGTGCGTTATGCGTTATGCGTTGTGCGTTGTGCGTTGTGCGTTGTGCGTTGTGCGTTATGCGTTATGCGTTATGCGTTATGCGTTATGCGTTATGCGTTATGCGGTATGCGTTATGCGTTGTGCGTTGTGCGTTGTGCGTTGTGCGTTATGCGTTATGCGTTATGCGTTATGCGTTTGCGTTATGCGTTATGCGTTATGCGTTATGCGTTATGCGTTATGCGTTATGCGTTATGCGTTATGCGTTATGCGTTATGCGTTATGCGTTATGCGTTATGCGTTATGCGTTATGCGTTATGCGTTATGCGTTATGCGTTATGCGTTATGCGTTATGCGTTATGCGTTATGCGTTATGCGTTATGCGTTATGCGTTATGCGTTATGCGTTATGCGTTATGCGTTATGCGTTATGCGTTATGCGTTATGCGTTATGCGTTATGCGTTATGCGTTATGCGTTATGCGTTATGCGTTATGCGTTATGCGTTATGCGTTATGCGTTATGCGTTATGCGTTATGCGTTATGCGTTATGCGTTATGCGTTATGCGTTATGCGTTGTAGGATATGAGTTAGGCGTTATGCGTTATGCGATATGCGTTATGCGTTATGCGTTGTGCCTTATGCGTTATGCGTTATGCGTTATGGGCTCTGCGTTGTGCGTTATGCGTTATGAGTTATGCGATATGCGTTATGGGTTATGCGTTATGTGTTATGGGCTCTGCGTTATGCGTTGTGCGTTATGCGTTATGCGTTGTGCGTTGTGCGTTGTGCGTTGTGCGTTGTGCGTTATGCGTTATGCGTTATGCGTTATGCGTTATGCGTTATGCGTTATGCGTTATGCGGTATGCGTTATGCGTTGTGCGTTGTGCGTTGTGCGTTGTGCGTTATGCGTTATGCGTTATGCGTTATGCGTTTGCGTTATGCGTTATGCGTTATGCGTTATGCGTTATGCGTTATGCGTTATGCGTTATGCGTTATGCGTTATGCGTTATGCGTTATGCGTTATGCGTTATGCGTTATGCGTTATGCGTTATGCGTTATGCGTTATGCGTTATGCGTTATGCGTTATGCGTTATGCGTTATGCGTTATGCGTTATGCGTTATGCGTTATGCGTTATGCGTTATGCGTTATGCGTTATGCGTTATGCGTTATGCGTTATGCGTTATGCGTTATGCGTTATGCGTTATGCGTTATGCGTTATGCGTTATGCGTTATGCGTTATGCGTTATGCGTTATGCGTTATGCGTTATGCGTTATGCGTTATGCGTTATGCGTTATGCGTTATGCGTTATGCGTTATGCGTTATGCGTTATGCGTTATGCGTTATGCGTTATGCGTTATGCGTTATGCGTTATGCGTTATGCGTTATGCGTTATGCGTTATGCGTTATGCGTTATGCGTTATGCGTTATGCGTTATGCGTTATGCGTTATGCGTTATGCGTTATGCGTTATGCGTTATGCGTTATGCGTTATGCGTTATGCGTTATGCGTTATGCGTTATGCGTTATGCGTTATGCGTTATGCGTTATGCGTTATGCGTTATGCGTTACGCGTTATGCGTTACGCGTTATGCGTTATGCGTTATGCGTTACGCGTTATGCGTTACGCGTTATGCGTTATGCGTTATGCGTTATGCGTTATGCGTTATGCGTTATGCGTTATGCGTTATGCGTTATGCGTTATGCTTTGTAGGATATGAGTTAGGCGTTATGCGATATGCGATATGCGTTATGCGTTATGCGTTATGCGTTATGCGTTATGCGTTATGCGTTATGCGTTATGCGTTATGCGTTATGCGTTATGCGTTATGCGTTATGCGTTATGCGTTATGCGTTATGCGTTATGCGTTATGCGTTATGCGTTATGCGTTATGCGTTATGCGTTATGCGTTATGCGTTATGCGTTATGCGTTATGCGTTATGCGTTATGCGTTATGCGTTATGCGTTATGCGTTATGCGTTATGCGTTATGCGTTATGCGTTATGCGTTATGCGTTATGCGTTATGCGTTATGCGTTATGCGTTATGCGTTATGCGTTATGCGTTATGCGTTATGCGTTATGCGTTATGCGTTATGCGTTATGCGTTATGCTTTGTAGGATATGAGTTAGGCGTTATGCGTTATGCGTTATGCGTTATGCGTTATGCGTTATGCGTTATGCGTTATGCGTTATGCGTTATGCGTTATGCGTTATGCGTTATGCGTTATGCGTTATGCGGTATGCGTTATGCGTTATGCGTTATGCGTTATGCGTTATGCGTTATGCGTTATGCGTTATGCGTTATGCGTTATGCGTTATGCGTTATGCGTTATGCGTTATGCGTTATGCGTTATGCGTTATGCGTTATGCGTTATGCGTTATGCGTTATGCGTTATGCGTTATGCGTTATGCGTTATGCGTTATGCGTTATGCGTTATGCGTTATGCGTTATGCGTTATGCGTTATGCGTTATGCGTTATGCTTTGTAGGATATGAGTTAGGCGTTATGCGTTATGCGTTATGCGTTATGCGTTATGCGTTATGCGTTATGCGTTATGCGTTATGCGTTATGCGTTATGCGTTATGCGTTATGCGTTTTGCGTTATGCGTTATGCGTTATGCGTTATGCGTTATGCGTTATGCGTTATGCGTTATGCGTTATGCGTTATGCGTTATGCGTTATGCGTTATGCGTTATGCGTTATGCGTTATGCGTTATGCGTTATGCGTTATGCGTTATGCGTTATGCGTTATGCGTTATGGGCTCTGCGTTGTGCGTTATGCGTTATGAGTTATGCGATATGCGTTATGGGTTATGCATTATGCGTTATGGGCTCTGCGTTATGCGTTGTGCGTTATGCGTTATGCGTTATGCGTTATGCGTTATGCGTTATGCGTTATGCGTTATGCGTTATGCGTTATGCGTTATGCGTTATGCGTTATGCGTTATGCGTTATGCGTTATGCGTTATGCGTTATGCGTTATGCGTTATGCGTTATGCGTTACGCGTTATGCGTTACGCGTTATGCGTTATGCGTTATGCGTTATGCGTTATGCGTTATGCGTTATGCGTTATGCGTTATGCGTTATGCGTTATGCGTTATGCGTTATGCTTTGTAGGATATGAGTTAGGCGTTATGCGATATGCGATATGCGTTATGCGTTATGCGTTATGCGTTATGCGTTATGCGTTATGCGTTATGCGTTATGCGTTATGCGTTATGCGTTATGCGTTATGCGTTATGCGTTATGCGTTATGCGTTATGCGTTATGCGTTATGCGTTATGCGTTATGCGTTATGCGTTATGCGTTATGCGTTATGCGTTATGCGTTATGCGTTATGCGTTATGCGTTATGCGTTATGCGTTATGCGTTATGCGTTATGCGTTATGCGTTATGCGTTATGCGTTATGCGTTATGCGTTATGCGTTATGCGTTATGCGTTATGCGTTATGCGTTATGCGTTATGCGTTATGCGTTATGCGTTATGCGTTATGCGTTATGCGTTATGCGTTATGCGTTATGCGTTATGCGTTATGCGTTATGCGTTATGCGTTATGCGTTATGCGTTATGCGTTATGCGTTATGCGTTATGCGTTATGCGTTATGCGTTGTGCCTTATCCGTTATGCGTTATGCGTTATGGGCTCTGCGTTGTGCGTTATGCGTTATGAGTTATGCGATATGCGTTATGGGTTATGCGTTATGTGTTATGGGCTCTGCGTTATGCGTTGTGCGTTATGCGTTATGCGTTGTGCGTTGTGCGTTGTGCGTTGTGCGTTGTGCGTTATGCGTTATGCGTTATGCGTTATGCGTTATGCGTTATGCGTTATGCGGTATGCGTTATGCGTTGTGCGTTGTGCGTTGTGCGTTGTGCGTTATGCGTTATGCGTTATGCGTTATGCGTTTGCGTTATGCGTTATGCGTTATGCGTTATGCGTTATGCGTTATGCGTTATGCGTTATGCGTTATGCGTTATGCGTTATGCGTTATGCGTTATGCGTTATGCGTTATGCGTTATGCGTTATGCGTTATGCGTTATGCGTTATGCGTTATGCGTTATGCGTTATGCGTTATGCGTTATGCGTTATGCGTTATGCGTTATGCGTTATGCGTTATGCGTTATGCGTTATGCGTTATGCGTTATGCGTTATGCGTTATGCGTTATGCGTTATGCGTTATGCGTTATGCGTTATGCGTTATGCGTTATGCGTTATGCGTTATGCGTTATGCGTTATGCGTTATGCGTTATGCGTTATGCGTTATGCGTTATGCGTTATGCGTTATGCGTTATGCGTTATGCGTTATGCGTTATGCGTTATGCGTTATGCGTTATGCGTTATGCGTTATGCGTTATGCGTTATGCGTTATGCGTTATGCGTTATGCGTTATGCGTTATGCGTTATGCGTTATGCGTTATGCGTTATGCGTTATGCGTTATGCGTTATGCGTTATGCGTTATGCGTTATGCGTTATGCGTTATGCGTTATGCGTTATGCGTTATGCGTTATGCGTTATGCGTTATGCGTTATGCTTTGTAGGATATGAGTTAGGCGTTATGCGTTATGCGATATGCGTTATGCGTTATACGTTGTGCGTTATGCGTTATGTGTTATGGATTTGCGTTATGCGTTATGCGTTGTGCCTTATGCGTTATGCGTTATACGTTATGCGTTATGGGCTCTGCGTTGTGCGTTATGCGTTATGAGTTATGCGATATGCGTTATGGGTTATGCATTATGCGTTATGGGCTCTGCGTTATGCGTTGTGCGTTATGCGTTATGCGTTATGCGTTATGCGTTATGCGTTATGCGTTATGCGTTATGCGTTATGCGTTATGCGTTATGCGTTATGCGTTATGCGTTATGCGTTATGCGTTATGCGTTATGCGTTATGCGTTATGCGTTATGCGTTATGCGTTATGCGTTATGCGTTATGCGTTATGCGTTATGCGTTATGCGTTATGCGTTATGCGTTATGCGTTATGCGTTATGCGTTATGCGTTATGCGTTATGCGTTATGCGTTATGCGTTATGCTTTGTAGGATATGAGTTAGGCGTTATGCGTTATGCGTTATGCGTTATGCGTTATGCGTTATGCGTTATGCGTTATGCGTTATGCGTTATGCGTTATGCGTTATGCGTTATGCGTTATGCGGTATGCGTTATGCGTTATGCGTTATGCGTTATGCGTTATGCGTTATGCGTTATGCGTTATGCGTTATGCGTTATGCGTTATGCGTTATGCGTTATGCGTTATGCGTTATGCGTTATGCGTTATGCGTTATGCGTTATGCGTTATGCGTTATGCGTTATGCGTTATGCGTTATGCGTTATGCGTTATGCGTTATGCGTTATGCGTTATGCGTTATGCGTTATGCGTTATGCGTTATGCGTTATGCGTTATGCGTTATGCGTTATGCGTTATGCTTTGTAGGATATGAGTTAGGCGTTATGCGTTATGCGTTATGCGTTATGCGTTATGCGTTATGCGTTATGCGTTATGCGTTATGCGTTATGCGTTATGCGTTTTGCGTTATGCGTTATGCGTTATGCGTTATGCGTTATGCGTTATGCGTTATGCGTTATGCGTTATGCGTTATGCGTTATGCGTTATGCGTTATGCGTTATGCGTTATGCGTTATGCGTTATGCGTTATGCGTTATGCGTTATGCGTTATGCGTTATGCGTTATGCGTTATGCGTTATGCGTTATTCGTTATGCGTTATGCGTTATGCGTTATGCGTTATGCGTTATGCGTTATGCGTTATGCGTTATGCGTTATGCGTTATGCGTTATGCGTTATGCGTTATGCGTTGTAGGATATGAGTTAGGCGTTATGCGTTATGCGATATGCGTTATGCGTTATGCGTTGTGCCTTATGCGTTATGCGTTATGCGTTATGGGCTCTGCGTTGTGCGTTATGCGTTATGAGTTATGCGATATGCGTTATGGGTTATGCGTTATGTGTTATGGGCTCTGCGTTATGCGTTGTGCGTTATGCGTTATGCGTTGTGCGTTGTGCGTTGTGCGTTGTGCGTTGTGCGTTATGCGTTATGCGTTATGCGTTATGCGTTATGCGTTATGCGTTATGCGGTATGCGTTATGCGTTGTGCGTTGTGCGTTGTGCGTTGTGCGTTATGCGTTATGCGTTATGCGTTATGCGTTTGCGTTATGCGTTATGCGTTATGCGTTATGCGTTATGCGTTATGCGTTATGCGTTATGCGTTATGCGTTATGCGTTATGCGTTATGCGTTATGCGTTATGCGTTATGCGTTATGCGTTATGCGTTATGCGTTATGCGTTATGCGTTATGCGTTATGCGTTATGCGTTATGCGTTATGCGTTATGCGTTATGCGTTATGCGTTATGCGTTATGCGTTATGCGTTATGCGTTATGCGTTATGCGTTATGCGTTATGCGTTATGCGTTATGCGTTATGCGTTATGCGTTATGCGTTATGCGTTATGCGTTATGCGTTATGCGTTATGCGTTATGCGTTATGCGTTATGCGTTATGCGTTATGCGTTGTAGGATATGAGTTAGGCGTTATGCGTTATGCGATATGCGTTATGCGTTATGCGTTGTGCCTTATGCGTTATGCGTTATGCGTTATGGGCTCTGCGTTGTGCGTTATGCGTTATGAGTTATGCGATATGCGTTATGGGTTATGCGTTATGTGTTATGGGCTCTGCGTTATGCGTTGTGCGTTATGCGTTATGCGTTGTGCGTTGTGCGTTGTGCGTTGTGCGTTGTGCGTTATGCGTTATGCGTTATGCGTTATGCGTTATGCGTTATGCGTTATGCGGTATGCGTTATGCGTTGTGCGTTGTGCGTTGTGCGTTGTGCGTTATGCGTTAGGCGTTATGCGTTATGCGTTTGCGTTATGCGTTATGCGTTATGCGTTATGCGTTATGCGTTATGCGTTATGCGTTATGCGTTATGCGTTATGCGTTATGCGTTATGCGTTATGCGTTATGCGTTATGCGTTATGCGTTATGCGTTATGCGTTATGCGTTATGCGTTATGCGTTATGCGTTATGCGTTATGCGTTATGCGTTATGCGTTATGCGTTATGCGTTATGCGTTATGCGTTATGCGTTATGCGTTATGCGTTATGCGTTATGCGTTATGCGTTATGCGTTATGCGTTATGCGTTATGCGTTATGCGTTATGCGTTATGCGTTATGCGTTATGCGTTATGCGTTATGCGTTATGCGTTATGCGTTATGCGTTATGCGTTATGCGTTATGCGTTATGCGTTATGCGTTATGCGTTATGCGTTATGCGTTATGCGTTATGCGTTATGCGTTATGCGTTATGCGTTATGCGTTATGCGTTATGCGTTATGCGTTATGCGTTATGCGTTATGCGTTATGCGTTATGCGTTATGCGTTATGCGTTATGCGTTATGCTTTGTAGGATAT
Source organism: Lasioglossum baleicum (assembly GCF_051020765.1). NCBI lineage: Eukaryota > Metazoa > Arthropoda > Insecta > Hymenoptera > Halictidae > Lasioglossum > Lasioglossum baleicum. The sequence goes on from NW_027469687.1 coordinate 20,215, forward strand.
GAGTTAGGCGTTATGCGTTATGCGATATGCGTTATGCGTTATACGTTGTGCGTTATGCGTTATGTGTTATGGATTTGCGTTATGCGTTATGCGTTGTGCCTTATGCGTTATGCGTTATGCGTTATGCGTTATGGGCTCTGCGTTGTGCGTTATGCGTTATGAGTTATGCGATATGCGTTATGGGTTATGCATTATGCGTTATGGGCTCTGCGTTATGCGTTGTGCGTTATGCGTTATGCGTTATGCGTTATGCGTTATGCGTTATGCGTTATGCGTTATGCGTTATGCGTTATGCGTTATGCGTTATGCGTTATGCGTTATGCGTTATGCGTTATGCGTTATGCGTTATGCGTTATGCGTTATGCGTTATGCGTTATGCGTTATGCGTTATGCGTTATGCGTTATGCGTTATGCGTTATGCGTTATGCGTTATGCGTTATGCGTTATGCGTTATGCGTTATGCGTTATGCGTTATGCGTTATGCGTTATGCGTTATGCGTTATGCGTTATGCGTTATGCGTTATGCGTTATGCGTTATGCGTTATGCGTTATGCGTTATGCGTTATGCGTTATGCGTTATGCGTTATGCGTTATGCGTTATGCGTTATGCGTTATGCGTTATGCTTTGTAGGATATGAGTTAGGCGTTATGCGTTATGCGTTATGCGTTATGCGTTATGCGTTATGCGTTATGCGTTATGCGTTATGCGTTATGCGTTATGCGTTATGCGTTATGCGTTATGCGTTATGCGGTATGCGTTATGCGTTATGCGTTATGCGTTATGCGTTATGCGTTATGCGTTATGCGTTATGCGTTATGCGTTATGCGTTATGCGTTATGCGTTATGCGTTATGCGTTATGCGTTATGCGTTATGCGTTATGCGTTATGCGTTATGCGTTATGCGTTATGCGTTATGCGTTATGCGTTATGCGTTATGCGTTATGCGTTATGCGTTATGCGTTATGCGTTATGCGTTATGCGTTATGCGTTATGCGTTATGCGTTATGCGTTATGCGTTATGCGTTATGCGTTATGCGTTATGCGTTATGCGTTATGCGTTATGCGTTATGCGTTATGCGTTATGCGTTATGCGTTATGCGTTATGCGTTATGCGTTATGCGTTATGCGTTATGCGTTATGCGTTATGCGTTATGCGTTATGCGTTATGCGTTATGCGTTATGCGTTATGCGTTATGCGTTATGCGTTATGCGTTATGCGTTATGCGTTATGCGTTATGCGTTATGCGTTATGCGTTATGCGTTATGCGTTATGCGTTATGCGTTATGCGTTATGCGTTATGCGTTATGCGTTGTAGGATATGAGTTAGGCGTTATGCGTTATGCGATATGCGTTATGCGTTATGCGTTGTGCCTTATGCGTTATGCGTTATGCGTTATGGGCTCTGCGTTGTGCGTTATGCGTTATGAGTTATGCGATATGCGTTATGGGTTATGCGTTATGTGTTATGGGCTCTGCGTTATGCGTTGTGCGTTATGCGTTATGCGTTGTGCGTTGTGCGTTGTGCGTTGTGCGTTGTGCGTTATGCGTTATGCGTTATGCGTTATGCGTTATGCGTTATGCGTTATGCGGTATGCGTTATGCGTTGTGCGTTGTGCGTTGTGCGTTGTGCGTTATGCGTTATGCGTTATGCGTTATGCGTTTGCGTTATGCGTTATGCGTTATGCGTTATGCGTTATGCGTTATGCGTTATGCGTTATGCGTTATGCGTTATGCGTTATGCGTTATGCGTTATGCGTTATGCGTTATGCGTTATGCGTTATGCGTTATGCGTTATGCGTTATGCGTTATGCGTTATGCGTTATGCGTTATGCGTTATGCGTTATGCGTTATGCGTTATGCGTTATGCGTTATGCGTTATGCGTTATGCGTTATGCGTTATGCGTTATGCGTTATGCGTTATGCGTTATGCGTTATGCGTTATGCGTTATGCGTTATGCGTTATGCGTTATGCGTTATGCGTTATGCGTTATGCGTTATGCGTTATGCGTTATGCGTTATGCGTTATGCGTTATGCGTTATGCGTTATGCGTTATGCGTTATGCGTTATGCGTTATGCGTTATGCGTTATGCTTTGTAGGATATGAGTTAGGCGTTATGCGTTATGCGATATGCGTTATGCGTTATACGTTGTGCGTTATGCGTTATGTGTTATGGATTTGCGTTATGCGTTATGCGTTGTGCCTTATGCGTTATGCGTTATGCGTTATGCGTTATGGGCTCTGCGTTGTGCGTTATGCGTTATGAGTTATGCGATATGCGTTATGGGTTATGCATTATGCGTTATGGGCTCTGCGTTATGCGTTGTGCGTTATGCGTTATGCGTTATGCGTTATGCGTTATGCGTTATGCGTTATGCGTTATGCGTTATGCGTTATGCGTTATGCGTTATGCGTTGTGCGTTGTGCGTTGTGCGTTGTGCGTTGTGCGTTGTGCGTTCTGCGTTATGCGTTATGCGTTATGCGTTATGCGTTATGCGTTATGCGTTATGCGTTATGCGTTATGCGTTATGCGTTATGCGTTATGCGTTATGCGTTGTGCGTTGTGCGTTGTGCGTTGTGCGTTATGCGTTATGCGTTATGCGTTTGCGTTATGTGTTGTGCGTTATGCGTTATGCGTTTGCGTTATGCGTTATGCGTTATGCGTTATGCGTTATGCGTTATGCGTTGTGCGTTGTGCGTTATGCGTTATGCGTTATGCGTTATGCGTTATACGCTATGCGTTATGCGTTATGCGTTATGCGTTATGCGTTATGCGTTATGCGTTATGCGTTATGCGTTATGCGTTATGCGTTATGCGTTATGCGTTATGCGTTATGCGTTATGCGTTATGCGTTATGCGTTATGCGTTATGCGTTATGCGTTATGCGTTATGCGTTATGCTTTGTAGGATATGAGTTAGGCGTTATGCGTTATGCGATATGCGTTATGCGTTATGCGTTATGCGTTGTGCGTTATGCGTTATGTGTTATGGATTTGCGTTATGCGTTATGCGTTGTGCCTTATGCGTTATGCGTTATGCGTTATGCGTTATGGGCTCTGCGTTGTGCGTTATGCGTTATGAGTTATGCGATATGCGTTATGGGTTATGCATTATGCGTTATGGGCTCTGCGTTATGCGTTGTGCGTTATGCGTTATGCGTTATGCGTTATGCGTTATGCGTTATGCGTTGTGCGTTGTGCGTTGTGCGTTGTGCGTTGTGCGTTCTGCGTTATGCGTTATGCGTTATGCGTTATGCGTTATGCGTTATGCGTTATGCGTTATGCGTTATGCGTTATGCGTTATGCGTTATGCGTTTTGCGTTATGCGTTATGCGTTATGCGTTATGCGTTATGCGTTATGCGTTATGCGTTATGCGTTATGCGTTATGCGTTATGCGTTATGCGTTATGCGTTATGCGTTATGCGTTATGCGTTATGCGTTATGCGTTATGCGTTATGCGTTATGCGTTATGCGTTATGCGTTATGCGTTATGCGTTATGCGTTATGCGTTATGCGTTATGCGTTATGCGTTATGCGTTATGCGTTATGCGTTATGCGTTATGCGTTATGCGTTATGCGTTATGCGTTATGCGTTATGCGTTATGCGTTATGCGTTATGCGTTATGCGTTATGCTTTGTAGGATATGAGTTAGGCGTTATGCGTTATGCGATATGCGTTATGCGTTATGCGTTATGCGTTGTGCGTTATGCGTTATGTGTTATGGATTTGCGTTATGCGTTATGCGTTATGCGTTATGCGTTATGCGTTATGCGTTATGCGTTATGCGTTATGCGTTATGCGTTATGCGTTATGCTTTGTAGGATATGAGTTAGGCGTTATGCGTTATGCGTTATGCGTTATGCGTTATGCGTTATGCGTTATGCGTTATGCGTTATGCGTTATGCGTTATGCGTTATGCGTTATGCGTTATGCGTTATGCGTTATGCGTTATGCGTTATGCGTTATGCGTTTTGCGTTATGCGTTATGGGTTATGCGTTATGCGTTATGCGTTATGCGTTATGCGTTATGGGTTATGCATTATGCGTTATGGGCTCTGCGTTATGCGTTGTGCGTTATGCGTTATGCGTTATGCGTTATGCGTTATGCGTTATGCGTTATGCGTTATGCGTTATGCGTTATGCGTTATGCGTTATGCGTTATGCGTTATGCGTTATGCGTTATGCGTTATGCGTTATGCGTTATGCGTTATGCGTTATGCGTTATGCGTTGTGCGTTGTGCGTTGTGCGTTGTGCGTTGTGCGTTGTGCGTTGTGCGTTGTGCGTTGTGCGTTGTGCGTTGTGCGTTCTACGTTATGCGTTATGCGTTATGCGTTATGCGTTATGCGTTATGCGTTATGCGTTATGCGTTATGCGTTATGCGTTATGCGTTATGCGTTATGCGTTATGCGTTATGCGTTATGCGTTATGCGTTATGCGTTATGCGTTATGCGTTATGCGTTATGCGTTATGCGTTATGCGTTATGCGTTATGCGTTATGCGTTATGCGTTATGCGTTATGCGTTATGCGTTATGCGTTATGCGTTATGCGTTATGCGTTATGCGTTATGCGTTATGCGTTATGCGTTATGCGTTATGCGTTATGCGTTATGCGTTTTGCGTTGTGCGTTGTGCGTTGTGCGTTGTGCGTTGTGCGTTATACGTTATACGTTATGCGTTATGCGTTATGCGTTATGCGTTATGCGTTATGCGTTATGCGTTATGCGTTATGCGTTATGCGTTATGCGTTATGCGTTATGCGTTATGCGTTATGCGTTATGCGTTATGCGTTATGCGTTATGCGTTATGCGTTATGCGTTATGCGTTATGCGTTATGCGTTATGCGTTATGCGTTATGCGTTATGCGTTATGCTTTGTAGGATATGAGTTAGGCGTTATGCGTTATGCGATATGCGTTATGCGTTATGCGTTATGCGTTGTGCGTTATGCGTTATGTGTTATGGATTTGCGTTATGCGTTATGCGTTATGCGTTATGCGTTATGCGTTATGCGTTATGCGTTATGCGTTATGCGTTATGCGTTATGCGTTATGCGTTATGCGTTATGCGTTATGCGTTATGCGTTATGCGTTATGCTTTGTAGGATATGAGTTAGGCGTTATGCGTTATGCGTTATGCGTTATGCGTTATGCGTTATGCGTTATGCGTTATGCGTTATGCGTTATGCGTTATGCGTTATGCGTTATGCGTTATGCGTTATGCGTTATGCGTTATGCGTTATGCGTTATGCGTTATGCGTTTTGCGTTATGCGTTATGGGTTATGCGTTATGCGTTATGCGTTATGCGTTATGCGTTATGGGTTATGCATTATGCGTTATGGGCTCTGCGTTATGCGTTGTGCGTTATGCGTTATGCGTTATGCGTTATGCGTTATGCGTTATGCGTTATGCGTTATGCGTTATGCGTTATGCGTTATGCGTTATGCGTTATGCGTTACGCGTTATGCGTTATGCGTTATGCGTTATGCGTTATGCGTTATGCGTTATGCGTTATGCGTTATGCGTTATGCGTTATGCTTTATGCGTTATGCGTTATGCGTTATGCGTTATGCTTTGTAGGATATGAGTTAGGCGTTATGCGTTATGCGATATGCGTTATGCGTTATGCGTTATGCGTTATGCGTTATGCGTTATGCGTTATGCGTTATGCGTTATGCGTTATGCGTTATGCGTTATGCGTTATGCGTTATGCGTTATGCGTTATGCGTTATGCGTTATGCGTTATGCGTTATGCGTTATGCGTTATGCGTTGTGCGTTGTGCGTTGTGCGTTGTGCGTTGTGCGTTGTGCGTTGTGCGTTGTGCGTTATACGTTATGCGTTATGCGTTATGCGTTATGCGTTATGCGTTATGCGTTATGCGTTATGCGTTATGCGTTATGCGTTATGCGTTATGCGTTATGCGTTATGCGTTATGCGTTATGCGTTATGCGTTATGCGTTATGCGTTATGCGTTATACGTTATGCGTTATGCGTTATGCGTTATGCGTTATGCGTTATGCGTTATGCGTTGTGCGTTGTGCGTTGTGCGTTATGCGTTATGCGTTATGCGTTATGCGTTATGCGTTATGCGTTATGCGTTATGCGTTATGCGTTATGCGTTATGCGTTATGCGTTATGCGTTATGCGTTATGCGTTATGCGTTATGCGTTATGCGTTATGCGTTATGCGTTATGCGTTATGCGTTATGCGTTATGCGTTATGCGTTATGCGTTATGCGTTATGCGTTATGCGTTATGCGTTATGCGTTATGCGTTATGCGTTCTGCGTTATGCGTTATGCGTTATGCGTTATGCGTTATGCGTTATGCGTTGTGCGTTATGCGTTATGCGTTATGCGTTATGCGTTTTGCGTTATGCGTTATGCGTTATGCGTTATGCGTTATGCGTTATGCGTAATGCGTTATGCGTTATGCGTTATGCGTTATGCGTTATGCGTTATGCGTTATGCGTTATGCGTTATGCGTTATGCGTTATGCGTTATGCGTTATGCGTTATGCGTTATGCGTTATGCGTTATGCGTTATGCGTTATGCGTTATGCGTTATGCGTTATGTGTTATGGATTTTCGTTATGCGTTATGCGTTGTGCGTTATGCGTTATGAGTTATGCGTTATGCGTTATGCGTTATGCGTTATGTGTTATGGATTTGCGTTATGCGTTATGCGTTATGCGTTATGTGTTATGCGTTATGCGTTATGCGTTATGCGTTATGCGTTATGCGTTATGCGTTGTGCGTTATGCGTTATGCGTTATGCGTTGTGCGTTGTGCGTTGTGCGTTGTGCGTTGTGCGTTGTGCGTTGTGCGTTATGCGTTATGCGTTCTGCGTTATGCGTTATGCGTTATGCGTTATGCGTTATGCGTTATGCGTTATGCGTTATGCGTTATGCGTTATGCGTTATGCGTTATGCGTTATGCGTTATGCGTTATGCGTTATGCGTTATGCGTTGTGCGTTGTACGTTATGCGTTATGCGTTATGCGTTATGCGTTATGCGTTATGCGTTATGCGTTATGCGTTATGCGTTATGCGTTATGCGTTATGCGTTATGCGTTATGCGTTATGCGTTATGCGTTATGCGTTATGCGTTATGCGTTATGCGTTATGCGTTATGCGTTATGCGTTATGCGTTATGCGTTATGCGTTATGCGTTATGCGTTATGCGTTATGCGTTATGCGTTATGCGTTATGCGTTATGCGTTATGCGTTATGCGTTATGCGTTATGCGTTATGCGTTATGCGTTATGCGTTATGCGTTATGCGTTATGCGTTATGCGTTATGCGTTATGCGTTATGCGTTATGCGTTATGCGTTATGCGTTATGCGTTATGCGTTTTGCGTTATGCGTTATGGGTTATGCGTTATGCGTTATGCGTTATGCGTTATGCGTTATGGGTTATGCATTATGCGTTATGGGCTCTGCGTTATGCGTTGTGCGTTATGCGTTATGCGTTATGCGTTATGCGTTATGCGTTATGCGTTATGCGTTATGCGTTATGCGTTATGCGTTATGCGTTATGCGTTATGCGTTATGCGTTATGCGTTACGCGTTATGCGTTATGCGTTATGCGTTATGCGTTATGCGTTATGCGTTATGCGTTATGCGTTATGCGTTATGCGTTATGCTTTATGCGTTATGCGTTATGCGTTATGCGTTATGCTTTGTAGGATATGAGTTAGGCGTTATGCGTTATGCGATATGCGTTATGCGTTATGCGTTATGCGTTATGCGTTATGCGTTATGCGTTATGCGTTATGCGTTATGCGTTATGCGTTATGCGTTATGCGTTATGCGTTATGCGTTATGCGTTATGCGTTATGCGTTATGCGTTATGCGTTATGCGTTATGCGTTATGCGTTGTGCGTTGTGCGTTGTGCGTTGTGCGTTGTGCGTTGTGCGTTGTGCGTTGTGCGTTATACGTTATGCGTTATGCGTTATGCGTTATGCGTTATGCGTTATGCGTTATGCGTTATGCGTTATGCGTTATGCGTTATGCGTTATGCGTTATGCGTTATGCGTTATGCGTTATGCGTTATGCGTTATGTGTTATGGATTTTCGTTATGCGTTATGCGTTGTGCGTTATGCGTTATGAGTTATGCGTTATGCGTTATGCGTTATGCGTTATGTGTTATGGATTTGCGTTATGCGTTATGCGTTATGCGTTATGTGTTATGCGTTATGCGTTATGCGTTATGCGTTATGCGTTATGCGTTATGCGTTGTGCGTTATGCGTTATGCGTTATGCGTTGTGCGTTGTGCGTTGTGCGTTGTGCGTTGTGCGTTGTGCGTTGTGCGTTATGCGTTATGCGTTCTGCGTTATGCGTTATGCGTTATGCGTTATGCGTTATGCGTTATGCGTTATGCGTTATGCGTTATGCGTTATGCGTTATGCGTTATGCGTTATGCGTTATGCGTTATGCGTTATGCGTTATGCGTTATGCGTTATGCGTTATGCGTTGTGCGTTGTGCGTTGTGCGTTGTACGTTATGCGTTATGCGTTATGCGTTATGCGTTATGCGTTATGCGTTATGCGTTATGCGTTATGCGTTATGCGTTATGCGTTATGCGTTATGCGTTATGCGTTATGCGTTATGCGTTATGCGTTATGCGTTATGCGTTATGCGTTATGCGTTATGCGTTATGCGTTATGCGTTATGCGTTATGCGTTATGCGTTATGCGTTATGCGTTATGCGTTATGCGTTATGCGTTATGCGTTATGCGTTATGCGTTATGCGTTATGCGTTATGCGTTATGCGTTATGCGTTATGCGTTATGCGTTATGCGTTATGCGTTATGCGTTATGCGTTATGCGTTATGCGTTATGCGTTATGCGTTATGCGTTATGCGTTATGCGTTATGCGTTATGGGCTCTGCGTTATGCGTTGTGCGTTATGCGTTATGCGTTATGCGTTATGCGTTATGCGTTGTGCGTTGTGCGTTGTGCGTTGTGCGTTGTGCGTTATGCGTTATGCGTTATGCGTTATGCGTTATGCGTTGTGCGTTGTGCGTTGTGCGTTGTGCGTTATGCGTTATGCGTTATGCGTTATGCGTTATGCGTTATGCATTATGCGTTATGCGTTGTGCGTTGTGCGTTATGCGTTATGCGTTATGCGTTATGCGTTGTGCGTTATGCGTTATGCGTTATGCGTTGTGCGTTGTGCGTTGTGCGTTATGCGTTATGCGTTATGCGTTATGTATTATGGATTTTCGTTATGCGTTGTGCGTTATGCGTTATGAGTTATGCGTTATGAGTTATGCGTTATGCGTTATGCGTTATGCGTTATGTGTTATGGATTTGCGTTATGCGTTATGCGTTATGCGTTATGTGTTATGCGTTATGCGTTATGCGTTATGCGTTATGCGTTATGCGTTATGCGTTGTGCGTTATGCGTTATGCGTTATGCGTTATGCGTTGTGCGTTGTGCGTTGTGCGTTGTGCGTTGTGCGTTATGCGTTATGCGTTATGCGTTAAGCGTTATGCGTTATGCGTTATGCGTTATGCGTTATGCGTTATGCGTTATGCGTTATGCGTTATGCGTTATGCGATGTGCGTTGTGCGTTATGCGTTATGCGTTATGCGTTATGCGTTGTGCGTTGTGAGTTATGCGTTATGTGTTATGCGTTATGCGTTATGCGTTATGTGTTATGCGTTATGCGTTATGCGTTATGCGTTATGCGTTATCCGTTATGCGTTATGCGTTATGCGTTATGCGTTATGTGTTGTGCGTTGTGCGTTATGCGTTATGCGTTATGCGTTATGCGTTATGCGTTATGCGTTATGCGTTATGCGTTATGCGTTATGCGTTATGCGTTATGCGTTATGCGTTATGCGTTATGCGTTATGCGTTATGCGTTATGCGTTATGCGTTATGCGTTATGCGTTATGCGTTATGCGTTATGCGTTATGCGTTATGCGTTATGCGTTATGCGTTATGCGTTATGCGTTATGCGTTATGCGTTATGCGTTATGCGTTATGCGTTATGCGTTATGCGTTATGCGTTATGCGTTATGCGTTATGCGTTATGCGTTATGCGTTATGCGTTATGCGTTATGCGTTATGCGTTATGCGTTATGTGTTATGGATTTTCGTTATGCGTTATGCGTTGTGCGTTATGCGTTATGAGTTATGCGTTATGCGTTATGCGTTATGCGTTATGTGTTATGCGTTATGCGTTATGCGTTATGCGTTATGCGTTATGCGTTATGAGTTATGCGTTATGCGTTATGCGTTATGCGTTATGCGTTATGCGTTATGCGTTATGCGTTATGCGTTGTGCGTTGTGCGTTATGCGTTCTGCGTTATGCGTTATGCGTTATGCGTTATGCTTTGTAGGATATGAGTTAGGCGTTATGCGTTATGCGATATGCGTTATGCGTTATGCGTTATGCGTTGTGCGTTATGCGTTATGCGTTATGCGTTATGCGTTATGCGTTATGCGTTATGCGTTATGCGTTATGCGTTATGCGTTATGCGTTATGCGTTATGCGTTATGCCATATGCGTTATGCCATATGCGTTATGCGTTATGCGTTATGCGTTATGCGTTATGCGTTATGCGTTATGCGTTATGCGTTATGCGTTATGCGTTATGCGTTATGCGTTATGCGTTATGCGTTATGCGTTATGCGTTATGCGTTATGCGTTATGCGTTATGCGTTATGCGTTATGCGTTATGCGTTATGCGTTATGCGTTATGCGTTATGCGTTATGCGTTATGCGTTATGCGTTATGCGTTATGCGTTATGCGTTATGCGTTATGCGTTATGCGTTATGCGTTATGCGTTATGCGTTATGCGTTATGCGTTATGCGTTATGCGTTATGCGTTATGCGTTATGCGTTATGCGTTATGCGTTATGCGTTATGCGTTATGCGTTATGCGTTATGCGTTATGCGTTATGCGTTATGCGTTGTGCGTTGTGCGTTGTGCGTTGTGCGTTGTGCGTTATGCGTTATGAGTTATGCGTTATGCGTTATGTGTTATGGATTTGCGTTGTGCGTTGTGCGTTATGCGTTATGCGTTATGCGTTATGCGTTATGCGTTATGCGTTATGCGTTATGCGTTATGCGTTATGCGTTATACGTTATGCGTTCTGCGTTATGCGTTATGCGTTATGCGTTATGCGTTATGCGTTATGCGTTATGCGTTATGCGTTATGCGTTATGCGTTATGCGTTATGCGTTATGCGTTATGCGTTATGCGTTATGCGTTATGCGTTATGCGTTATGCGTTATGCGTTATGCGTTATGCGTTATGCGTTGTGCGTTGTGCGTTATGCGTTATGCGTTATGCGTTATGCGTTATGCGTTATGCGTTATGCGTTATGCGTTATGCGTTATGCGTTATGCGTTATGCGTTATGCGTTATGCGTTATGCGTTCTGCGTTATGCGTTATGCGTTATGCGTTATGCGTTGTGCGTTATGCGTTATGCGTTATGCGTTATGCGTTTTGCGTTATGCGTTATGCGTTATGCGTTATGCGTTATGCGTTATGCGTTATGCGTTATGCGTTATGCGTTATGCGTTATGCGTTATGCGTTATGCGTTATGCGTTATGCGTTATGCGTTATGCGTTATGCGTTATGCGTTATGCGTTATGCGTTATGCGTTATGCGTTATGCGTTATGCGTTATGCGTTATGCGTTATGCGTTATGCGTTATGCGTTATGCGTTATGCGTTATGCGTTATGCGTTATGCGTTATGCGTTATGCGTTATGCGTTATGCGTTATGCGTTATGCGTTATGCGTTATGCGTTATGCGTTATGCGTTATGCGTTATGCGTTATGCGTTATGCGTTATGCGTTATGCGTTATGCGTTATGCGTTATGCGTTATGCGTTATGCGTTATGCGTTCTGCGTTATGCGTTATGCGTTATGCGTTATGCGTTATGCGTTGTGCGTTATGCGTTATGCGTTATGCGTTATGCGTTTTGCGTTATGCGTTATGCGTTATGCGTTATGCGTTATGCGTTATGCGTAATGCGTTATGCGTTATGCGTTATGCGTTATGCGTTATGCGTTATGCGTTATGCGTTATGCGTTATGCGTTATGCGTTATGCGTTATGCGTTATGCGTTATGCGTTATGCGTTATGCGTTATGCGTTATGCGTTATGCGTTATGCGTTATGCGTTATGTGTTATGGATTTTCGTTATGCGTTATGCGTTGTGCGTTATGCGTTATGAGTTATGCGTTATGCGTTATGCGTTATGCGTTATGTGTTATGGATTTGCGTTATGCGTTATGCGTTATGCGTTATGTGTTATGCGTTATGCGTTATGCGTTATGCGTTATGCGTTATGCGTTATGCGTTGTGCGTTATGCGTTATGCGTTATGCGTTGTGCGTTGTGCGTTGTGCGTTGTGCGTTGTGCGTTGTGCGTTGTGCGTTATGCGTTATGCGTTCTGCGTTATGCGTTATGCGTTATGCGTTATGCGTTATGCGTTATGCGTTATGCGTTATGCGTTATGCGTTATGCGTTATGCGTTATGCGTTATGCGTTATGCGTTATGCGTTATGCGTTGTGCGTTGTACGTTATGCGTTATGCGTTATGCGTTATGCGTTATGCGTTATGCGTTATGCGTTATGCGTTATGCGTTATGCGTTATGCGTTATGCGTTATGCGTTATGCGTTATGCGTTATGCGTTATGCGTTATGCGTTATGCGTTATGCGTTATGCGTTATGCGTTATGCGTTATGCGTTATGCGTTATGCGTTATGCGTTATGCGTTATGCGTTATGCGTTATGCGTTATGCGTTATGCGTTATGCGTTATGCGTTATGCGTTATGCGTTATGCGTTATGCGTTATGCGTTATGCGTTATGCGTTATGCGTTATGCGTTATGCGTTATGCGTTTTGCGTTATGCGTTATGGGTTATGCGTTATGCGTTATGCGTTATGCGTTATGCGTTATGGGTTATGCATTATGCGTTATGGGCTCTGCGTTATGCGTTGTGCGTTATGCGTTATGCGTTATGCGTTATGCGTTATGCGTTATGCGTTATGCGTTATGCGTTATGCGTTATGCGTTATGCGTTATGCGTTATGCGTTATGCGTTACGCGTTATGCGTTATGCGTTATGCGTTATGCGTTATGCGTTATGCGTTATGCGTTATGCGTTATGCGTTATGCGTTATGCGTTATGCGTTATGCGTTATGCGTTATGCGGTATGCGTTATGCGTTATGCGTTATGCGTTATGCGTTATGCGTTATGCGTTATGCGTTATGCGTTATGCGTTATACGTTATGCGTTATGCGTTATGCGTTATGCGTTATGCGTTATGCGTTATGCGTTGTGCGTTGTGCGTTGTGCGTTATGCGTTATGCGTTATGCGTTATGCGTTATGCGTTATGCGTTATGCGTTATGCGTTATGCGTTATGCGTTATGCGTTATGCGTTATGCGTTATGCGTTATGCGTTATGCGTTATGCGTTATGCGTTATGCGTTATGCGTTATGCGTTATGCGTTATGCGTTATGCGTTATGCGTTATGCGTTATGCGTTATGCGTTATGCGTTATGCGTTATGCGTTATGCGTTATGCGTTATGCGTTATGCGTTCTGCGTTATGCGTTATGCGTTATGCGTTATGCGTTATGCGTTGTGCGTTATGCGTTATGCGTTATGCGTTATGCGTTTTGCGTTATGCGTTATGCGTTATGCGTTATGCGTTATGCGTTATGCGTAATGCGTTATGCGTTATGCGTTATGCGTTATGCGTTATGCGTTATGCGTTATGCGTTATGCGTTATGCGTTATGCGTTATGCGTTATGCGTTATGCGTTATGCGTTATGCGTTATGCGTTATGCGTTATGCGTTATGCGTTATGCGTTATGCGTTATGCGTTATGTGTTATGGATTTTCGTTATGCGTTATGCGTTGTGCGTTATGCGTTATGAGTTATGCGTTATGCGTTATGCGTTATGCGTTATGTGTTATGGATTTGCGTTATGCGTTATGCGTTATGCGTTATGTGTTATGCGTTATGCGTTATGCGTTTTGCGTTATGCGTTATGCGTTATGCGTTATGCGTTATGCGTTATGCGTAATGCGTTATGCGTTATGCGTTATGCGTTATGCGTTATGCGTTATGCGTTATGCGTTATGCGTTATGCGTTATGCGTTATGCGTTATGCGTTATGCGTTATGCGTTATGCGTTATGCGTTGTGCGTTGTGCGTTGTGCGTTGTACGTTATGCGTTATGCGTTATGCGTTATGCGTTATGCGTTATGCGTTATGCGTTATGCGTTATGCGTTATGCGTTATGCGTTATGCGTTATGCGTTATGCGTTATGCGTTATGCGTTATGCGTTATGCGTTATGCGTTATGCGTTATGCGTTATGCGTTATGCGTTATGCGTTATGCGTTATGCGTTATGCGTTATGCGTTATGCGTTATGCGTTATGCGTTATGCGTTATGCGTTATGCGTTATGCGTTATGCGTTATGCGTTATGCGTTATGCGTTATGCGTTATGCGTTATGCGTTATGCGTTATGCGTTATGCGTTATGCGTTATGCGTTATGCGTTATGCGTTATGGGCTCTGCGTTATGCGTTGTGCGTTATGCGTTATGCGTTATGCGTTATGCGTTATGCGTTGTGCGTTGTGCGTTGTGCGTTGTGCGTTGTGCGTTATGCGTTATGCGTTATGCGTTATGCGTTATGCGTTATGCGTTGTGCGTTGTGCGTTGTGCGTTGTGCGTTATGCGTTATGCGTTATGCGTTATGCGTTATGCGTTATGCATTATGCGTTATGCGTTGTGCGTTGTGCGTTATGCGTTATGCGTTATGCGTTATGCGTTGTGCGTTATGCGTTATGCGTTATGCGTTGTGCGTTGTGCGTTGTGCGTTATGCGTTATGCGTTATGCGTTATGTATTATGGATTTTCGTTATGCGTTGTGCGTTATGCGTTATGAGTTATGCGTTATGCGTTATGCGTTATGCGTTATGTGTTATGGATTTGCGTTATGCGTTATGCGTTATGCGTTATGTGTTATGCGTTATGCGTTATGCGTTATGCGTTATGCGTTATGCGTTATGCGTTGTGCGTTATGCGTTATGCGTTATGCGTTATGCGTTGTGCGTTGTGCGTTGTGCGTTGTGCGTTGTGCGTTATGCGTTATGCGTTATGCGTTAAGCGTTATGCGTTATGCGTTATGCGTTATGCGTTATGCGTTATGCGTTATGCGTTATGCGTTATGCGTTATGCGTTATGCGATGTGCGTTGTGCGTTATGCGTTATGCGTTATGCGTTATGCGTTGTGCGTTGTGAGTTATGCGTTATGTGTTATGCGTTATGCGTTATGCGTTATGTGTTATGCGTTATGCGTTATGCGTTATGCGTTATGCGTTATCCGTTATGCGTTATGCGTTATGCGTTATGCGTTATGTGTTGTGCGTTGTGCGTTATGCGTTATGCGTTATGCGTTATGCGTTATGCGTTATGCGTTATGCGTTATGCGTTATGCGTTATGCGTTATGCGTTATGCGTTATGCGTTATGCGTTATGCGTTATGCGTTATGCGTTATGCGTTATGCGTTATGCGTTATGCGTTATGCGTTATGCGTTATGCGTTATGCGTTATGCGTTATGCGTTATGCGTTATGCGTTATGCGTTATGCGTTATGCGTTATGCGTTATGCGTTATGCGTTATGCGTTATGCGTTATGCGTTATGCGTTATGCGTTATGCGTTATGCGTTATGCGTTATGCGTTATGCGTTATGCGTTATGCGTTATGCGTTATGCGTTATGCGTTATGCGTTATGCGTTATGCGTTATGCGTTATGCGTTATGCGTTATGCGTTATGTGTTATGGATTTTCGTTATGCGTTATGCGTTGTGCGTTATGCGTTATGAGTTATGCGTTATGCGTTATGCGTTATGCGTTATGTGTTATGCGTTATGCGTTATGCGTTATGCGTTATGCGTTATGCGTTATGAGTTATGCGTTATGCGTTATGCGTTATGCGTTATGCGTTATGCGTTATGCGTTATGCGTTATGCGTTGTGCGTTGTGCGTTATGCGTTCTGCGTTATGCGTTATGCGTTATGCGTTATGCTTTGTAGGATATGAGTTAGGCGTTATGCGTTATGCGATATGCGTTATGCGTTATGCGTTATGCGTTGTGCGTTATGCGTTATGCGTTATGCGTTATGCGTTATGCGTTATGCGTTATGCGTTATGCGTTATGCGTTATGCGTTATGCGTTATGCGTTATGCGTTATGCGTTATGCGTTATGCCATATGCGTTATGCGTTATGCGTTATGCGTTATGCGTTATGCGTTATGCGTTATGCGTTATGCGTTATGCGTTATGCGTTATGCGTTATGCGTTATGCGTTATGCGTTATGCGTTATGCGTTATGCGTTATGCGTTATGCGTTATGCGTTATGCGTTATGCGTTATGCGTTATGCGTTATGCGTTATGCGTTATGCGTTATGCGTTATGCGTTATGCGTTATGCGTTATGCGTTATGCGTTATGCGTTATGCGTTATGCGTTATGCGTTATGCGTTATGCGTTATGCGTTATGCGTTATGCGTTATGCGTTATGCGTTATGCGTTATGCGTTATGCGTTATGCGTTATGCGTTATGCGTTATGCGTTATGCGTTATGCGTTATGCGTTATGCGTTATGCGTTGTGCGTTGTGCGTTGTGCGTTGTGCGTTGTGCGTTATGCGTTATGAGTTATGCGTTATGCGTTATGTGTTATGGATTTGCGTTGTGCGTTGTGCGTTATGCGTTATGCGTTATGCGTTATGCGTTATGCGTTATGCGTTATGCGTTATGCGTTATGCGTTATGCGTTATGCGTTATACGTTATGCGTTCTGCGTTATGCGTTATGCGTTATGCGTTATGCGTTATGCGTTATGCGTTATGCGTTATGCGTTATGCGTTATGCGTTATGCGTTATGCGTTATGCGTTATGCGTTATGCGTTATGCGTTATGCGTTATGCGTTATGCGTTATGCGTTATGCGTTATGCGTTATGCGTTATGCGTTGTGCGTTGTGCGTTATGCGTTATGCGTTATGCGTTATGCGTTATGCGTTATGCGTTATGCGTTATGCGTTATGCGTTATGCGTTATGCGTTATGCGTTATGCGTTATGCGTTATGCGTTCTGCGTTATGCGTTATGCGTTATGCGTTATGCGTTATGCGTTGTGCGTTATGCGTTATGCGTTATGCGTTATGCGTTTTGCGTTATGCGTTATGCGTTATGCGTTATGCGTTATGCGTTATGCGTTATGCGTTATGCGTTATGCGTTATGCGTTATGCGTTATGCGTTATGCGTTATGCGTTATGCGTTATGCGTTATGCGTTATGCGTTATGCGTTATGCGTTATGCGTTATGCGTTATGCGTTATGCGTTATGCGTTATGCGTTATGCGTTATGCGTTATGCGTTATGCGTTATGCGTTATGCGTTATGCGTTATGCGTTATGCGTTATGCGTTATGCGTTATGCGTTATGCGTTATGCGTTATGCGTTATGCGTTATGCGTTATGCGTTATGCGTTATGCGTTATGCGTTATGCGTTATGCGTTATGCGTTATGCGTTATGCGTTCTGCGTTATGCGTTATGCGTTATGCGTTATGCGTTATGCGTTGTGCGTTATGCGTTATGCGTTATGCGTTATGCGTTTTGCGTTATGCGTTATGCGTTATGCGTTATGCGTTATGCGTTATGCGTAATGCGTTATGCGTTATGCGTTATGCGTTATGCGTTATGCGTTATGCGTTATGCGTTATGCGTTATGCGTTATGCGTTATGCGTTATGCGTTATGCGTTATGCGTTATGCGTTATGCGTTATGCGTTATGCGTTATGCGTTATGCGTTATGCGTTATGTGTTATGGATTTTCGTTATGCGTTATGCGTTGTGCGTTATGCGTTATGAGTTATGCGTTATGCGTTATGCGTTATGCGTTATGTGTTATGGATTTGCGTTATGCGTTATGCGTTATGCGTTATGTGTTATGCGTTATGCGTTATGCGTTATGCGTTATGCGTTATGCGTTATGCGTTGTGCGTTATGCGTTATGCGTTATGCGTTGTGCGTTGTGCGTTGTGCGTTGTGCGTTGTGCGTTGTGCGTTGTGCGTTATGCGTTATGCGTTCTGCGTTATGCGTTATGCGTTATGCGTTATGCGTTATGCGTTATGCGTTATGCGTTATGCGTTATGCGTTATGCGTTATGCGTTATGCGTTATGCGTTATGCGTTATGCGTTATGCGTTGTGCGTTGTACGTTATGCGTTATGCGTTATGCGTTATGCGTTATGCGTTATGCGTTATGCGTTATGCGTTATGCGTTATGCGTTATGCGTTATGCGTTATGCGTTATGCGTTATGCGTTATGCGTTATGCGTTATGCGTTATGCGTTATGCGTTATGCGTTATGCGTTATGCGTTATGCGTTATGCGTTATGCGTTATGCGTTATGCGTTATGCGTTATGCGTTATGCGTTATGCGTTATGCGTTATGCGTTATGCGTTATGCGTTATGCGTTATGCGTTATGCGTTATGCGTTATGCGTTATGCGTTATGCGTTATGCGTTATGCGTTATGCGTTATGCGTTATGCGTTATGCGTTATGCGTTATGCGTTATGCGTTTTGCGTTATGCGTTATGGGTTATGCGTTATGCGTTATGCGTTATGCGTTATGCGTTATGGGTTATGCATTATGCGTTATGGGCTCTGCGTTATGCGTTGTGCGTTATGCGTTATGCGTTATGCGTTATGCGTTATGCGTTATGCGTTATGCGTTATGCGTTATGCGTTATGCGTTATGCGTTATGCGTTATGCGTTATGCGTTACGCGTTATGCGTTATGCGTTATGCGTTATGCGTTATGCGTTATGCGTTATGCGTTATGCGTTATGCGTTATGCGTTATGCTTTATGCGTTATGCGTTATGCGTTATGCGTTATGCTTTGTAGGATATGAGTTAGGCGTTATGCGTTATGCGATATGCGTTATGCGTTATGCGTTATGCGTTATGCGTTATGCGTTATGCGTTATGCGTTATGCGTTATGCGTTATGCGTTATGCGTTATGCGTTATGCGTTATGCGTTATGCGTTATGCGTTATGCGTTATGCGTTATGCGTTATGCGTTATGCGTTGTGCGTTGTGCGTTGTGCGTTGTGCGTTGTGCGTTGTGCGTTGTGCGTTGTGCGTTGTGCGTTATACGTTATGCGTTATGCGTTATGCGTTATGCGTTATGCGTTATGCGTTATGCGTTATGCGTTATGCGTTATGCGTTATGCGTTATGCGTTATGCGTTATGCGTTATGCGTTATGCGTTATGCGTTATGCGTTATGCGTTATACGTTATGCGTTATGCGTTATGCGTTATGCGTTATGCGTTATGCGTTATGCGTTGTGCGTTGTGCGTTGTGCGTTATGCGTTATGCGTTATGCGTTATGCGTTATGCGTTATGCGTTATGCGTTATGCGTTATGCGTTAAGCGTTATGCGTTATGCGTTATGCGTTATGCGTTATGCGTTATGCGTTATGCGTTATGCGTTATGCGTTATGCGTTATGCGTTATGCGTTATGCGTTATGCGTTATGCGTTATGCGTTATGCGTTATGCGTTATGCGTTATGCGTTATGCGTTATGCGTTATGCGTTCTGCGTTATGCGTTATGCGTTATGCGTTATGCGTTATGCGTTGTGCGTTATGCGTTATGCGTTATGCGTTATGCGTTTTGCGTTATGCGTTATGCGTTATGCGTTATGCGTTATGCGTTATGCGTAATGCGTTATGCGTTATGCGTTATGCGTTATGCGTTATGCGTTATGCGTTATGCGTTATGCGTTATGCGTTATGCGTTATGCGTTATGCGTTATGCGTTATGCGTTATGCGTTATGCGTTATGCGTTATGCGTTATGCGTTATGCGTTATGCGTTATGCGTTATGTGTTATGGATTTTCGTTATGCGTTATGCGTTGTGCGTTATGCGTTATGAGTTATGCGTTATGCGTTATGCGTTATGCGTTATGTGTTATGGATTTGCGTTATGCGTTATGCGTTATGCGTTATGTGTTATGCGTTATGCGTTATGCGTTATGCGTTATGCGTTATGCGTTATGCGTTGTGCGTTATGCGTTATGCGTTATGCGTTGTGCGTTGTGCGTTGTGCGTTGTGCGTTGTGCGTTGTGCGTTGTGCGTTATGCGTTATGCGTTCTGCGTTATGCGTTATGCGTTATGCGTTATGCGTTATGCGTTATGCGTTATGCGTTATGCGTTATGCGTTATGCGTTATGCGTTATGCGTTATGCGTTATGCGTTATGCGTTATGCGTTATGCGTTATGCGTTATGCGTTATGCGTTATGCGTTGTGCGTTGTGCGTTGTGCGTTGTACGTTATGCGTTATGCGTTATGCGTTATGCGTTATGCGTTATGCGTTATGCGTTATGCGTTATGCGTTATGCGTTATGCGTTATGCGTTATGCGTTATGCGTTATGCGTTATGCGTTATGCGTTATGCGTTATGCGTTATGCGTTATGCGTTATGCGTTATGCGTTATGCGTTATGCGTTATGCGTTATGCGTTATGCGTTATGCGTTATGCGTTATGCGTTATGCGTTATGCGTTATGCGTTATGCGTTATGCGTTATGCGTTATGCGTTATGCGTTATGCGTTATGCGTTATGCGTTATGCGTTATGCGTTATGCGTTATGCGTTATGGGCTCTGCGTTATGCGTTGTGCGTTATGCGTTATGCGTTATGCGTTATGCGTTATGCGTTGTGCGTTGTGCGTTGTGCGTTGTGCGTTGTGCGTTATGCGTTATGCGTTATGCGTTATGCGTTATGCGTTGTGCGTTGTGCGTTGTGCGTTGTGCGTTATGCGTTATGCGTTATGCGTTATGCGTTATGCGTTATGCATTATGCGTTATGCGTTGTGCGTTGTGCGTTATGCGTTATGCGTTATGCGTTATGCGTTGTGCGTTATGCGTTATGCGTTATGCGTTGTGCGTTGTGCGTTGTGCGTTATGCGTTATGCGTTATGCGTTATGTATTATGGATTTTCGTTATGCGTTGTGCGTTATGCGTTATGAGTTATGCGTTATGCGTTATGCGTTATGCGTTATGTGTTATGGATTTGCGTTATGCGTTATGCGTTATGCGTTATGTGTTATGCGTTATGCGTTATGCGTTATGCGTTATGCGTTATGCGTTATGCGTTGTGCGTTATGCGTTATGCGTTATGCGTTAAGCGTTATGCGTTATGCGTTATGCGTTATGCGTTATGCGTTATGCGTTATGCGTTATGCGTTATGCGTTATGCGATGTGCGTTGTGCGTTATG
Source organism: Lasioglossum baleicum (assembly GCF_051020765.1). Taxonomy (NCBI): domain Eukaryota; kingdom Metazoa; phylum Arthropoda; class Insecta; order Hymenoptera; family Halictidae; genus Lasioglossum; species Lasioglossum baleicum. The sequence continues at coordinate 41,578 of NW_027469687.1, forward strand.
CGTTATGCGTTATGCGTTATGCGTTATGCGTTATGCGTTATGCGTTATGCGTTATGCGTTATGCGTTATGCGTTATGCGTTATGCGTTATGCGTTATGCGTTATGCGTTATGCGTTATGCGTTATGCGTTATGCGTTATGCGTTATGCGTTATGCGTTATGCGTTATGCGTTATGCGTTATGCGTTATGCGTTATGCGTTATGCGTTATGCGTTATGCGTTATGCGTTATGCGTTATGCGTTATGCGTTATGCGTTATGCGTTATGCGTTATGCGTTATGTGTTATGGATTTTCGTTATGCGTTATGCGTTGTGCGTTATGCGTTATGAGTTATGCGTTATGCGTTATGCGTTATGCGTTATGTGTTATGCGTTATGCGTTATGCGTTATGCGTTATGCGTTATGCGTTATGAGTTATGCGTTATGCGTTATGCGTTATGCGTTATGCGTTATGCGTTATGCGTTATGCGTTATGCGTTGTGCGTTGTGCGTTATGCGTTCTGCGTTATGCGTTATGCGTTATGCGTTATGCTTTGTAGGATATGAGTTAGGCGTTATGCGTTATGCGATATGCGTTATGCGTTATGCGTTATGCGTTGTGCGTTATGCGTTATGCGTTATGCGTTATGCGTTATGCGTTATGCGTTATGCGTTATGCGTTATGCGTTATGCGTTATGCGTTATGCGTTATGCGTTATGCGTTATGCGTTATGCGTTATGCCATATGCGTTATGCGTTATGCGTTATGCGTTATGCGTTATGCGTTATGCGTTATGCGTTATGCGTTATGCGTTATGCGTTATGCGTTATGCGTTATGCGTTATGCGTTATGCGTTATGCGTTATGCGTTATGCGTTATGCGTTATGCGTTATGCGTTATGCGTTATGCGTTATGCGTTATGCGTTATGCGTTATGCGTTATGCGTTATGCGTTATGCGTTATGCGTTATGCGTTATGCGTTATGCGTTATGCGTTATGCGTTATGCGTTATGCGTTATGCGTTATGCGTTATGCGTTATGCGTTATGCGTTATGCGTTATGCGTTATGCGTTATGCGTTATGCGTTATGCGTTATGCGTTATGCGTTATGCGTTATGCGTTATGCGTTGTGCGTTGTGCGTTGTGCGTTGTGCGTTGTGCGTTGTGCGTTATGCGTTATGAGTTATGCGTTATGCGTTATGTGTTATGGATTTGCGTTGTGCGTTGTGCGTTATGCGTTATGCGTTATGCGTTATGCGTTATGCGTTATGCGTTATGCGTTATGCGTTATGCGTTATGCGTTATACGTTATGCGTTCTGCGTTATGCGTTATGCGTTATGCGTTATGCGTTATGCGTTATGCGTTATGCGTTATGCGTTATGCGTTATGCGTTATGCGTTATGCGTTATGCGTTATGCGTTATGCGTTATGCGTTATGCGTTATGCGTTATGCGTTATGCGTTATGCGTTATGCGTTATGCGTTATGCGTTGTGCGTTGTGCGTTATGCGTTATGCGTTATGCGTTATGCGTTATGCGTTATGCGTTATGCGTTATGCGTTATGCGTTATGCGTTGTGCGTTATGCGTTATGCGTTATGCGTTATGCGTTATGCGTTATGCGTTATGCGTTATGCGTTATGCGTTATGCGTTATGCGTTATGCGTTATGCGTTATGCGTTATGCGTTATGCGTTATGCGTAATGCGTTATGCGTTATGCGTTATGCGTTATGCGTTATGCGTTATGCGTTATGCGTTATGCGTTATGCGTTGTGCGTTGTGCGTTATGCGTTCTGCGTTATGCGTTATGCGTTATGCGTTATGCTTTGTAGGATATGAGTTAGGCGTTATGCGTTATGCGATATGCGTTATGCGTTGTGCGTTATGTGTTATGGATTTGCGTTATGCGTTATGCGTTATGCGTTATGGGCTCTGCGTTGTGCGTTATGCGTTATGAGTTATGCGATATGCGTTATGGGTTATGCATTATGAGTTATGGGCTCTGCGTTATGCGTTGTGCGTTAAGCGTTATGCGTTATGCGTTATGCGTTAAGCGTTATGCGTTATGCGTTATGCGTTATGCGTTATGCGTTATGCGTTATGCGTTATGCGTTATGCGTTCTGCGTTATGCGTTATGAGTTATGCGTTATGCGTTGTGCGTTATGCGTTATGCGTTATGCGTTATGCGTTTTGCGTTATGCGTTATGCGTTATGCGTTATGCGTTATGCGTTATGCGTAATGCGTTATGCGTTATGCGTTATGCGTTATGCGTTATGCGTTATGCGTTATGCGTTATGCGTTATGCGTTATGCGTTATGCGTTATGCGTTATGCGTTATGCGTTATGCGTTATGCGTTATGCGTTATGCGTTATGCGTTATGCGTTATGCGTTATGCGTTATGCGTTATGCGTTATGCGTTATGCGTTATGCGTTATGCGTTATGCGTTATGCGTTATGCGTTATGCGTTATGCGTTATGCGTTATGCGTTATGCGTTATGCGTTATGCGTTATGCGTTATGCGTTATGCGTTATGCGTTATGCGTTATGCGTTATGCGTTATGCGTTATGCGTTATGCGTTATGCGTTATGCGTTATGCGTTATGCGTTATGCGTTATGCGTTATGCGTTATGCGTTATGCGTTATGCGTTATGCGTAATGGGCTCTGCGTTATGCTTTGTAGGTTATGCGTTATGCGTTATGCGTTCTGCGTTATGCGTTGTGCGTTGTGCGTTATGCGTTATGCGTTATGCGTTCTGCGTTGTGCGTTGTGCGTTATGCGTTATGCGTTATGCGTTATGCGTTGTCCGTTGTGCGTTGTGCGTTGTGCGTTATGCGTTATGCGTTATGCGTTATGCGTTATGCGTTATGCGTAATGCGTTGTGCGTTATGCGGTATGCGTTATGCGTTATGCGTTATGCGTTATGCGTTATGTGTTATGGATTTTCGTTATGCGTTATGCGTTGTGCGTTATGCGTTATGAGTTATGCGTTATGCGTTATGCGTTATGCGTTATGCGTTATGCGTTATGCGTTATGCGTTATGCGTTATGCGTTATGCGTTATGCGTTATGCGTTATGCGTTATGCGTTATGCGTTATGCGTTATGCGTTATGCGTTATCCGTTATGCGTTATGCGTTATGCGTTATGCGTTATGCGTTATGCGTTATGCGTTATGCGTTATGCGTTATGCGTCATGCGTTATCCGTTATCCGTTATCCGTTATGCGTTATGCGTTATGCGTTATGCGTTATGCGTTATGCGTTATGCGTTATGCGTTATGCGTTATGCGTTATGCGTTATGCGTTATGCGTTATGCGTTATGCGTTATCCGTTATGCGTTATGCGTTATGCGTTAAGCGTTATGCGTTATGCGTTATGCGATATGCGTTATGCGTTATGCGTTATGCGTTATGCGTTATGCGTTATGCGTTATGCGTTAAGCGTTATGCGTTATGCGTTATGCGTTATGCGATATGCGTTATGCGTTATGCGTTATGCGTTATGCGTTATGCGTTATGCGTTATGCGTTATGCGTTATGCGTTATGCGTTATGCGTTATGCGTTATGCGTTATGCGTTATGCGTTATGCGTTATGCGTTATGCGTTATGCGTTATGCGTTATGCGTTATGCGTTATGCGTTATGCGTTATGCGTTATGCGTTATGCGTTATCCGTTATGCGTTATGCGTTATGCGTTATGCGTTATGCGTTATGCGTTATGCGTTATGCGTTATGCGTTATGCGTTATGCGTTATGCGTTATGCGTTATGCGTTATGCGTTATGCGTTATGCGTTATGCGTTATGCGTTATGCGTTATGCGTTATGCTTTGTAGGATATGAGTTAGGCGTTATGCGTTATGCGATATGCTTTATGCGTTATGCGTTATGCGTTGTGCGTTATGCGTTATGTGTTATGGATTTGCGTTATGCGTTATGCGTTGTGCCTTATGCGTTATGCGTTATGCGTTATGCGTTATGGGCTCTGCGTTGTGCGTTATGCGTTATGAGTTATGCGATATGCGTTATGGGTTATGGGTTATGCGTTATGCGTTATGGGCTCTGCGTTATGCGTTGTGCGTTATGCGTTATGCGTTATGCGTTATGCGTTATGCGTTGTGCGTTGTGCGTTGTGCGTTGTGCGTTGTGCGTTATGCGTTATGCGTTATGCGTTATGCGTTATGCGTTATGCGTTGTGCGTTGTGCGTTGTGCGTTATGCGTTATGCGTTATGCGTTGTGCGTTATGCGTTATGCGTTATGCGTTATGCGTTATGCGTTATGCGTTATGCGTTATGCGTTATGCGTTATGCGTTATGCTTTGTAGGATCTGAGTTAGGCGTTATGCGTTATGCGATATGCGTTATGCGTTATGCGTTGTGCGTTGTGCGTTGTGCGTTGTGCGTTGTGCGTTATGCGTTATGCGTTATGCGTTATGCGTTATGCGTTATGCGTTATGCGTTATGCGTTATGCGTTATGCGTTGTGCGTTGTGCGTTGTGCGTTGTGCGTTGTGCGTTATGCGTTATGCGTTATGCGTTGTGCGTTGTGCGTTGTGCGTTGTGCGTTGTGCGTTATGCGTTATGCGTTATGCGTTATGCGTTATGCGTTGTGCGTTGTGCGTTGTGCGTTGTGCGTTATGCGTTATGCGTTATGCGTTATGCGTTATGCGTTATGCGTTATGCGTTATGCGTTATGCGTTATGCGTTATGCGTTATGCGTTATGCGTTATGCGTTATGCGTTATGCGTTATGCGTTATGCGTTATGCGTTATGCGTTATGCGTTATGCGTTATGCGTTATCCGTTATGCGTTATGCGTTATGCGTTATGCGTTATGCGTTATGCGTTATGCGTTATGCGTTATGCGTTATGCGTTGTGCGTTATGCGTTATGTGTTATGGATTTGCGTTATGCGTTGTGCGTTATGCGTTATGCGTAATATGCGTTATGCGTTATGCGTTATGCGTTATGCGTTATGCGTTATGCGTTATGCGTTATGCGTTATGCGTTATGCGTTATGCGTTATGCTTTGTAGGATATGAGTTAGGCGTTATGCGTTATGCGATATGCTTTATGCGTTATGCGTTATGCGTTGTGCGTTATGCGTTATGTGTTATGGATTTGCGTTATGCGTTATGCGTTGTGCCTTATGCGTTATGCGTTATGCGTTATGCGTTATGGGCTCTGCGTTGTGCGTTATGCGTTATGAGTTATGCGATATGCGTTATGGGTTATGGGTTATGCGTTATGCGTTATGGGCTCTGCGTTATGCGTTGTGCGTTATGCGTTATGCGTAATATGCGTTATGCGTTATGCGTTATGCGTTGTGCGTTGTGCGTTGTGCGTTGTGCGTTGTGCGTTATGCGTTATGCGTTATGCGTTATGCGTTATGCGTTATGCGTTGTGCGTTGTGCGTTGTGCGTTATGCGTTATGCGTTATGCGTTGTGCGTTATGCGTTATGCGTTATGCGTTCTGCGTTATGCGTTATGCGTTATGCGTTATGCGTTATGCGTTATGCTTTGTAGGATCTGAGTTAGGCGTTATGCGTTATGCGATATGCGTTATGCGTTATGCGTTGTGCGTTGTGCGTTGTGCGTTGTGCGTTGTGCGTTATGCGTTATGCGTTATGCGTTATGCGTTATGCGTTATGCGTTATGCGTTATGCGTTATGCGTTATGCGTTGTGCGTTGTGCGTTGTGCGTTGTGCGTTGTGCGTTATGCGTTATGCGTTATGCGTTATGCGTTATGCGTTATGCGTTATGCGTTATGCGTTATGCGTTATGCGTTATGCGTTATGCGTTATGCGTTATGCGTTATGCGTTATGCGTTATGCGTTATGCGTTATGCGTTATGCGTTATGCGTTATGCGTTATGCGTTATGCGTTATGCGTTATGCGTTATGCGTTATGCGTTATGCGTTATGCGTTATGCGTTATGCGTTATGCGTTATGCGTTATGCGTTATGCGTTATGCGTTATGCGTTGTGCGTTGTGCGTTATGCGTTCTGCGTTATGCGTTATGCGTTGTGCGTTATGCGTTATGCGTTATGCGTTATGCGTTATGCGTTATGCGTTATGCGTTCTGCGTTGTGCGTTATGCGTTATGCGTTGTGCGTTATGCGTTATGCGTTATGCGTTATGCGTTATGCGTTGTGCGTTGTGCGTTATGCGTTATGCGTTATGCGTTGTGCGTTATGCGTTATGCGGTATGCGTTATGCGTTGTGCGTTGTGCGTTGTGCGTTGTGCGTTATGCGTTATGCGTTATGCGTTATGCGTTATGCGTTATGCGTTATGCGTTATGCGTTATGCGTTATGCGTTATGCGTTATGCGTTATGCGTTATGCGTTATGCGTTATGCGTTATGCGTTATGAGTTATGCGTTATGCGTTATGCGTTATGCGTTATGCGTTATGCGTTATGCGTTATGCGTTATGCGTTATGCGTTATGCGTTATGCCATATGCGTTATGCGTTATGCGTTATGCGTTATGCGTTATGCGTTATGCGTTATGCGTTATGCGTTATGCGTTATGCGTTATGCGTTATGCGTTATGCGTCATGCGTTATGCGTTATGCGTTATGCGTGAATGCGTTATGCGTTATGCGTTATGCGTTATGCGTTATGAGTTATGCGATATGCGTTATGGGTTATGCGTTATGCGTTATGCGTTATGCGTTATGCGTTATGCGTGAATGCGTTATGCGTTATGCGTTATGCGTTATGCGTTATGCGTTATGCGTCATGCGTTATGCGTTATGCGTTATGCGTGAATGCGTTATGCGTTATGCGTTGTGCGTTGTGCGTTGTGCGTTGTGCGTTGTGCGTTATGCGTTATGCGTTATGCGTTATGCGTTATGCGTTATGCGTTGTGCGTTGTGCGTTGTGCGTTGTGCGTTGTGCGTTATGCGTTATGCGTTATGCGTTGTGCGTTATGCGTTATGCGTTATGCGTTATGCGTTATGCGTTATGCGTTATGCGTTATGCGTTCTGCGTTGTGCGTTGTGCGTTGTGCGTTGTGCGTTGTGCGTTGTGCGTTATGCGTTATGCGTTATGCGTTATGCGTTATGCGTTATGCGTTATGCGTTATGCGTTATGCGTTATGCGTTATGCGTTGTGCGTTGTGCGTTATGCGTTATGCGTTATGCGTTATGCGTTGTGCGTTATGCGTTATGCGTTATGCGTTATGCGTTATGCGTTATGCGTTATGCGTTATGCGTTATGCGTTATGCGTTATGCGTTATGCTTTATAGGATCTGAGTTAGGCGTTATGCGTTATGCGTTATGCGTTATGCGTTGTGCGTTATGCGTTATGCGTTATGCGTTATGCGTTATGCGTTATGCGTTATGCGTTATGCGTTATGCGTTATGCGTTATGCGTTATGCGTTATGCGTTATGCGTTATGCGTTATGCGTTATGCGTTATGCCATATGCGTTATGCGTTATGCGTTATGCGTTATGCGTTATGCGTTATGCGTTATGCGTTATGAGTTATGCGTTATGCGTTATGCGTTATGCGTTATGCGTTATGCGTTATGCGTTATGCGTTATGCGTTATGCGTTATGCGTTATGCGTTGTGCGTTATGCGTTATGCGTTGTGCGTTATGCGTTATGCGTTATGCGTTATGCGTTATGCGTTGTGCGTTGTGCGTTATGCGTTATGCGTTATGCGTTATGCGTTATGCGTTATGCGTTATGCGTTATGCGTTATGCGTTATGCGTTATGCGTTATGCGTTATGCGTTATGCGTTATGCGTTATGCGTTATGCGTTATGCGTTGTGCGTTGTGCGTTGTGCGTTGTGCGTTGTGCGTTATGCGTTATGCGTTATGCGTTGTGCGTTATGCGTTATGCGTTATGCGTTATGCGTTATGCGTTATGCGTTATGCGTTATGCGTTCTGCGTTGTGCGTTGTGCGTTGTGCGTTGTGCGTTGTGCGTTGTGCGTTATGCGTTATGCGTTATGCGTTATGCGTTATGCGTTATGCGTTATGCGTTATGCGTTATGCGTTATGCGTTATGCGTTATGCCATATGCGTTATGCGTTATGCGTTATGCGTTATGCGTTATGCGTTATGCGTTATGCGTTATGCGTTATGCGTTATGCGTTATGCGTTATGCGTTATGCGTCATGCGTTATGCGTTATGCGTTATGCGTGAATGCGTTATGCGTTATGCGTTATGCGTTATGCGTTATGAGTTATGCGATATGCGTTATGGGTTATGCGTTATGCGTTATGCGTTATGCGTTATGCGTTATGCGTTATGCGTTCTGCGTTGTGCGTTATGCGTTATGCGTTGTGCGTTATGCGTTATGCGTTATGCGTTATGCGTTATGCGTTGTGCGTTGTGCGTTATGCGTTATGCGTTATGCGTTGTGCGTTATGCGTTATGCGGTATGCGTTATGCGTTGTGCGTTGTGCGTTGTGCGTTGTGCGTTATGCGTTATGCGTTATGCGTTATGCGTTATGCGTTATGCGTTATGCGTTATGCGTTATGCGTTATGCGTTATGCGTTATGCGTTATGCGTTATGCGTTATGCGTTATGCGTTATGAGTTATGCGTTATGCGTTATGCGTTATGCGTTATGCGTTATGCGTTATGCGTTATGCGTTATGCGTTATGCGTTATGCGTTATGCGTTATGCCATATGCGTTATGCGTTATGCGTTATGCGTTATGCGTTATGCGTTATGCGTTATGCGTTATGCGTTATGCGTTATGCGTTATGCGTTATGCGTCATGCGTTATGCGTTATGCGTTATGCGTGAATGCGTTATGCGTTATGCGTTATGCGTTATGCGTTATGAGTTATGCGATATGCGTTATGGGTTATGCGTTATGCGTTATGCGTTATGCGTTATGCGTTATGCGTGAATGCGTTATGCGTTATGCGTTATGCGTTATGCGTTATGCGTTATGCGTCATGCGTTATGCGTTATGCGTTATGCGTGAATGCGTTATGCGTTATGCGTTGTGCGTTGTGCGTTGTGCGTTGTGCGTTGTGCGTTATGCGTTATGCGTTATGCGTTATGCGTTATGCGTTATGCGTTGTGCGTTGTGCGTTGTGCGTTGTGCGTTGTGCGTTATGCGTTATGCGTTATGCGTTGTGCGTTATGCGTTATGCGTTATGCGTTATGCGTTATGCGTTATGCGTTATGCGTTATGCGTTCTGCGTTGTGCGTTGTGCGTTGTGCGTTGTGCGTTGTGCGTTGTGCGTTATGCGTTATGCGTTATGCGTTATGCGTTATGCGTTATGCGTTATGCGTTATGCGTTATGCGTTATGCGTTATGCGTTGTGCGTTGTGCGTTATGCGTTATGCGTTATGCGTTATGCGTTGTGCGTTATGCGTTATGCGTTATGCGTTATGCGTTATGCGTTATGCGTTATGCGTTATGCGTTATGCGTTATGCGTTATGCGTTATGCGTTATGCTTTATAGGATCTGAGTTAGGCGTTATGCGTTATGCGATATGCGTTATGCGTTATGCGTTGTGCGTTATGCGTTATGCGTTATGCGTTATGCGTTATGCGTTATGCGTTATGCGTTATGCGTTATGCGTTATGCGTTATGCGTTATGCGTTATGCGTTATGCGTTATGCGTTATGCGTTATGCGTTATGCGTTATGCGTTATGCCATATGCGTTATGCGTTATGCGTTATGCGTTATGCGTTATGCGTTATGCGTTATGCGTTATGAGTTATGCGTTATGCGTTATGCGTTATGCGTTATGCGTTATGCGTTATGCGTTATGCGTTATGCGTTATGCGTTATGCGTTATGCGTTATGCGTTATGCGTTATGCGTTATGCGTTATGCGTTATGCGTTATGCGTTATGCGTTATGCGTTATGCGTTATGCGTTATGCGTTATGCGTTATGCGTTATGCGTTATGCGTTATGCGTTATGCGTTATGCGTTATGCGTTATGCGTTATGCGTTATGCGTTATGCGTTATGCGTTATGCGTTATGCGTTATGCGTTATGCGTTATGCGTTATGCGTTATGCGTTATGCGTTATGCGTTATGCGTTATGCGTTATGCGTTATGCGTTATGCGTTATGCGTTATGCGTTATGCGTTATGCGTTATGCGTTATGCGTTATGCGTTATGCGTTATGAGTTATGCGATATGCGATATGCGTTATGGGTTATGGGTTATGCGTTATGCGTTATGCGTTATGCGTTATGCGTTATGCTTTGTAGGATCTGAGTTAGGCGTTATGCTTTGTAGGATCTGAGTTAGGCGTTATGCGTTATGCGATATGCGTTATGCGTTATGCGTTGCGCGTTGTGCGTTGTGCGTTGTGCGTTGTGCGTTGTGCGTTATGCGTTATGCGTTATGCGTTATGCGTTATGCGTTATGCGTTATGCGTTATGCGTTATGCGTTATGCGTTATGCGTTATGCGTTATGCGTTATGCGTTATGCGTTATGCGTTATGCGTTATGCGTTATGCGTTATGCGTTATGCGTTGTGCGTTGTGCGTTATGCGTTCTGCGTTATGCGTTATGCGTTGTGCGTTATGCGTTCTGCGTTATGCGTTCTGCGTTATGCGTTATGCGTTATGCGTTATGCGTTATGCGTTATGCGTTATGCGTTATGCGTTGTGCGTTGTGCGTTGTGCGTTGTGCGTTGTGCGTTATGCGTTATGCGTTGTGCGTTGTGCGTTATGCGTTCTGCGTTATGCGTTCTGCGTTATGCGTTATGCGTTATGCGTTATGCGTTATGCGTTATGCGTTATGCGTTATGCGTTGTGCGTTGTGCGTTGTGCGTTGTGCGTTGTGCGTTATGCGTTATGCGTTATGCGTTATGCGTTATGCGTTATGCGTTATGCGTTGTGCGTTGTGCGTTGTGCGTTATGCGTTATGCGTTATGCGTTGTGCGTTATGCGTTATACGTTATGCGTTATGCGTTATGCGTTATGCGTTATGCGTTATGCGTTATGCGTTATGCGTTATGCGTTCTGCGTTGTGCGTTATGCGTTATGCGTTGTGCGTTATGCGTTATGCGTTATGCGTTATGCGTTATGCGTTGTGCGTTGTGCGTTGTGCGTTGTGCGTTGTGCGTTATGCGTTATGCGTTATGCGTTATGCGTTATGCGTTATGCGTTATGCGTTGTGCGTTGTGCGTTGTGCGTTATGCGTTATGCGTTATGCGTTGTGCGTTATGCGTTATACGTTATGCGTTATGCGTTATGCGTTATGCGTTATGCGTTATGCGTTATGCGTTATGCGTTATGCGTTATGCGTTCTGCGTTGTGCGTTATGCGTTATGCGTTGTGCGTTATGCGTTATGCGTTATGCGTTATGCGTTATGCGTTGTGCGTTGTGCGTTATGCGTTATGCGTTATGCGTTGTGCGTTATGCGTTATGCGTTATGCGTTATGCGTTATGCGTTATGCGTTATGCGTTATGCGTTATGCGTTATGCGTTATGCGTTATGCGTTATGCGTTATGCGTTATGCGTTATGCGTTATGCGTTATGCGTTATGCGTTATGCGTTATGCGTTATGCGTTATGCCATATGCGTTATGCGTTATGCGTTATGCGTTATGCGTTATGCGTTATGCGTTATGAGTTATGCGTTATGCGTTATGCGTTATGCGTTATGCGTTATGCGTTATGCGTTATGCGTTATGCGTTATGCGTTATGCGTTATGCGTTATGCGTTATGCGTTATGCGTTATGCGTTATGCGTTATGCGTTATGCGTTATGCGTTATGCGTTATGCGTTATGCGTTATGCGTTATGCGTTATGCGTTATGCGTTATGCGTTATGCGTTATGCGTTATGCGTTATGCGTTATGCGTTATGCGTTATGCGTTATGCGTTATGCGTTATGCGTTATGCGTTATGCGTTATGCGTTATGCGTTATGCGTTATGCGTTATGCGTTATGCGTTATGAGTTATGCGATATGCGATATGCGTTATGGGTTATGGGTTATGCGTTATGCGTTATGCGTTATGCGTTATGCGTTATGCTTTGTAGGATCTGAGTTAGGCGTTATGCTTTGTAGGACCTGAGTTAGGCGTTATGCGTTATGCGATATGCGTTATGCGTTATGCGTTGCGCGTTGTGCGTTGTGCGTTGTGCGTTGTGCGTTGTGCGTTATGCGTTATGCGTTATGCGTTATGCGTTATGCGTTATGCGTTATGCGTTATGCGTTATGCGTTATGCGTTATGCGTTATGCGTTATGCGTTATGCGTTATGCGTTATGCGTTATGCGTTATGCGTTATGCGTTATGCGTTATGCGTTATGCGTTATGCGTTATGCGTTATGCGTTATGCGTTGTGCGTTGTGCGTTATGCGTTCTGCGTTATGCGTTATGCGTTGTGCGTTATGCGTTATGCGTTATGCGTTATGCGTTATGCGTTATGCGTTATGCGTTATGCGTTATGCGTTATGCGTTATGCGTTATGCGTTATGCGTTATGCGTTATGCGTTCTGCGTTGTGCGTTATGCGTTATGCGTTGTGCGTTATGCGTTATGCGTTATGCGTTATGCGTTGTGCGTTGTGCGTTATGCGTTGTGCGTTGTGCGTTATGCGTTCTGCGTTATGCGTTCTGCGTTATGCGTTATGCGTTATGCGTTGTGCGTTATGCGTTATGCGTTATGCGTTATGCGTTATGCGTTGTGCGTTGTGCGTTGTGCGTTGTGCGTTGTGCGTTATGCGTTATGCGTTATGCGTTATGCGTTATGCGTTGTGCGTTGTGCGTTGTGCGTTATGCGTTATGCGTTATGCGTTGTGCGTTATGCGTTATACGTTATGCGTTATGCGTTATGCGTTATGCGTTATGCGTTATGCGTTATGCGTTATGCGTTATGCGTTCTGCGTTGTGCGTTATGCGTTATGCGTTGTGCGTTATGCGTTATGCGTTATGCGTTATGCGTTATGCGTTGTGCGTTGTGCGTTATGCGTTATGCGTTATGCGTTGTGCGTTATGCGTTATGCGTTATGCGTTATGCGTTATGCGTTATGCGTTATGCGTTATGCGTTATGCGTTATGCGTTATGCGTTATGCGTTATGCGTTATGCGTTATGCGTTATGCGTTATGCGTTATGCGTTATGCGTTATGCGTTATGCGTTATGCGTTATGCGTTATGCGTTATGCGTTATGCGTTATGCGTTATGCTTTGTAGGATCTGAGTTAGGCGTTATGCGTTATGCGATATGCGTTATGCGTTATGCGTTGCGCGTTGTGCGTTTTGCGTTGTGCGTTGTGCGTTGTGCGTTATGCGTTATGCGTTATGTGTTATGCGTTATGCGTTATGCGTTATGCGTTATGCGTTATGCGTTATGCGTTATGCGTTATGCGTTATGCGTTATGCGTTATGCGTTATGCGTTATGCGTTATGCGTTATGCGTTATGCGTTATGCGTTATGCGTTATGCGTTATGCGTTATGCGTTATGCGTTATGCGTTATGCTTTGTAGGATCTGAGTTAGGCGTTATGCGTTATGCGATATGCGTTATGCGTTATGCGTTGTGCGTTGTGCGTTGTGCGTTGTGCGTTGTGCGTTATGCGTTATGCGTTATGCGTTATGCGTTATGCGTTATGCGTTATGCGTTATGCGTTATGCGTTGTGCGTTGTGCGTTGTGCGTTGTGCGTTGTGCGTTATGCGTTATGCGTTATGCGTTGTGCGTTGTGCGTTGTGCGTTATGCGTTATGCGTTATGCGTTATGCGTTGTGCGTTGTGCGTTGTGCGTTGTGCGTTATGCGTTATGCGTTATGCGTTATGCGTTATGCGTTATGCGTTATGCGTTATGCGTTATGCGTTATGCGTTATGCGTTATGCGTTATGCGTTATGCGTTATGCGTTATGCGTTATGCGTTGTGCGTTATGCGTTATGTGTTATGGATTTGCGTTATGCGTTGTGCGTTATGCGTTATGCGTAATATGCGTTATGCGTTATGCGTTATGCGTTATGCGTTATGCGTTATGCGTTATGCGTTATGCGTTATGCGTTATGCGTTATGCGTTATGCGTTATGCGTTATGCTTTGTAGGATATGAGTTAGGCGTTATGCGTTATGCGATATGCTTTATGCGTTATGCGTTATGCGTTGTGCGTTATGCGTTATGTGTTATGGATTTGCGTTATGCGTTATGCGTTGTGCCTTATGCGTTATGCGTTATGCGTTATGCGTTATGGGCTCTGCGTTGTGCGTTATGCGTTATGAGTTATGCGATATGCGTTATGGGTTATGGGTTATGCGTTATGCGTTATGGGCTCTGCGTTATGCGTTGTGCGTTATGCGTTATGCGTAATATGCGTTATGCGTTATGCGTTATGCGTTATGCGTTGTGCGTTGTGCGTTGTGCGTTGTGCGTTGTGCGTTATGCGTTATGCGTTATGCGTTATGCGTTATGCGTTATGCGTTGTGCGTTGTGCGTTGTGCGTTATGCGTTATGCGTTATGCGTTGTGCGTTATGCGTTATGCGTTATGCGTTATGCGTTATGCGTTATGCGTTATGCGTTATGCTTTGTAGGATCTGAGTTAGGCGTTATGCGTTATGCGATATGCGTTATGCGTTATGCGTTGTGCGTTATGCGTTATGTGTTATGGATTTGCGTTATGCGTTATGCGTTGTGCCTTATGCGTTATGCGTTATGCGTTATGCGTTATGGGCTCTGCGTTGTGCGTTATGCGTTATGAGTTATGCGATATGCGTTATGGGTTATGGGTTATGCGTTATGCGTTATGGGCTCTGCGTTATGCGTTGTGCGGTATGCGTTATGCGTTATGCGTTATGCGTTATGCGTTGTGCGTTGTGCGTTGTGCGTTGTGCGTTGTGCGTTATGCGTTATGCGTTATGCGTTATGCGTTATGCGTTATGCGTTGTGCGTTGTGCGTTGTGCGTCATGCGTTATGCGTTATGCGTTGTGCGTTATGCGTTATGCGTTATGTGTTATGCGTTATGCGTTATGCGTTATGCGTTATGCTTTGTAGGATCTGAGTTAGGCGTTATGCGTTATGCGATATGCGTTATGCGTTATGCGTTGTGCGTTGTGCGTTGTGCGTTGTGCGTTTTGCGTTATGCGTTATGCGTTATGCGTTATGCGTTATGCGTTATGCGTTATGCGTTATGCGTTATGCGTTATGCGTTATGCGTTATGCGTTATGCGTTATGCGTTATACGTTATGCTTTGTAGGATATGAGTTAGGCGTTATGCGTTATGCGATATGCGTTATGCGTTATGCGTTATGCGTTGTGCGTTATGCGTTATGTGTTATAGATTTGCGTGATGCGTTATGCGTTGTGCCTTATGCGTTATGCGTTATGCGTTATGCGTTATGCGTTATGCGTTATGCGTTATGCGTTATGCGTTATGCGTTATGCGTTATGCGTTATGCGTTATGCGTTATGCGTTATGCGTTATGCGTTATGCGTTATGCGTTATGCG
This sequence comes from Lasioglossum baleicum, assembly GCF_051020765.1. Classification (NCBI taxonomy): domain Eukaryota; kingdom Metazoa; phylum Arthropoda; class Insecta; order Hymenoptera; family Halictidae; genus Lasioglossum; species Lasioglossum baleicum. The sequence continues at coordinate 56,970 of NW_027469687.1, forward strand.
TTATGCGTTATGCGTTATGCGTTATGCGTTATGCGTTATGCGTTATGCGTTATGCGTTATGCGTTATGCGTTATGCGTTATGCGTTATGCGTTATGCGTTATGCGTTATGCGTTATGCGTTATGCGTTATGCGTTATGCGTTATGCGTTATGTGTTATGGATTTTCGTTATGCGTTATGCGTTGTGCGTTATGCGTTATGAGTTATGCGTTATGAGTTATGCGTTATGAGTTATGCGTTATGCGTTATGCGTTATGCGTTATGCGTTATGCGTTATGCGTTATGCGTTATGCGTTATGCGTTATGCGTTATGCGTTATGCGTTATGCGTTATGCGTTATGCGTTATGCGTTATGCGTTATGCGTTATGCGTTATGCGTTATGCGTTATGCGTTATGCGTTATGCGTTATGCGTTGTGCCTTATGCGTTATGCGTTATGCGTTATGCTTTGTAGGATATGAGTTAGGCGTTATGCGTTATGCGATATGCGTTATGCGTTATGCGTTATGCGTTGTGCGTTATGCGTTATGTGTTATGGATTTGCGTGATGCGTTATGCGTTGTGCCTTATGCGTTATGCGTTATGCGTTATGCGTTATGGGCTCTGCGTTGTGCGTTATGCGTTATGAGTTATGCGATATGCGTTATGGGTTATGGGTTATGCGTTATGCGTTATGGGCTCTGCGTTATGCGTTGTGCGTTATGCGTTATGCTTTGTAGGATATGAGTTAGGCGTTATGCGTTATGCGATATGCGTTATGCGTTATGCGTTGTGCGTTATGCGTTATGTGTTATGGATTTGCGTGATGCGTTATGCGTTGTGCCTTATGCGTTATGCGTTATGCGTTATGCTTTGTAGGATATGAGTTAGGCGTTATGCGTTATGCGATATGCGTTATGCGTTATGCGTTATGCGTTGTGCGTTATGCGTTATGTGTTATGGATTTGCGTGATGCGTTATGCGTTGTGCCTTATGCGTTATGCGTTATGCGTTATGCGTTATGGGCTCTGCGTTGTGCGTTATGCGTTATGAGTTATGCGATATGCGTTATGGGTTATGGGCTATGCGTTATGCGTTATGGGCTCTGCGTTATGCGTTGTGCGTTATGCGTTATGCGTTATGCGTTATGCGTTATGCGTTATGCGTTGTGCGTTGTGCGTTGTGCGTTGTGCGTTGTGCGTTATGCGTTATGAGTTATGCGTTATGCGTTATGCGTTATGCGTTATGCGTTGTGCGTTATGCGTTATGCGTTATGCGGTATGCGTTATGCGTTGTGCGTTGTGCGTTGTGCGTTGTGCGTTGTGCGTTATGCGTTATGCGTTATGCGTTATGCGTTATGCGTTATGCGTTATGCGTTATGCGTTATGCTTTGTAGGATATGAGTTAGGCGTTATGCGTTATGCGATATGCGTTATGCGTTATGCGTTATGCGTTGTGCGTTATGCGTTATGTGTTATGGATTTGCGTGATGCGTTATGCGTTGTGCCTTATGCGTTATGCGTTATGCGTTATGCGTTATGCGTTATGGGCTCTGCGTTGTGCGTTATGCGTTATGAGTTATGCGATATGCGTTATGGGTTATGCGTTGCGCGTTGTGCGTTGTGCGTTGTGCGTTGTGCGTTGTGCGTTATGCGTTATGCGTTATGCGTTATGCGTTATGCGTTATGCGTTATGCGTTATGCGTTATGCGTTATGCGTTATGCGTTATGCGTTATGCGTTATGCGTTATGCGTTATGCGTTATGCGTTATGCGTTATGCGTTATGCGTTATGCGTTATGCGTTATGCGTTATGCGTTATGCGTTATGCGTTATGCGTTATGCGTTATGCGTTATGCGTTATGCGTTATGCGTTATGCGTTATGCGTTATGCGTTATGCGTTATGCGTTATGCGTTATGCGTTATGCGTTATGCGTTATGCGTTATGCGTTATGCGTTATGCGTTGTGCGTTATGCGTTCTGCGTTATGCGTTATGCGTTGTGCGTTATGCGTTATGCGTTATGCGTTATGCGTTATGCGTTATGCGTTATGCGTTATGCGTTATGTGTTATGCGTTATGCGTTATGCGTTATGCGTTATGCGTTATGCGTTATGCGTTATGCGTTATGCGTTATGCGTTATGCGTTATGCTTTGTAGGATCTGAGTTAGGCGTTATGCGTTATGCGATATGCGTTATGCGTTATGCGTTGCGCGTTGTGCGTTGTGCGTTGTGCGTTGTGCGTTGTGCGTTATGCGTTATGCGTTATGCGTTATGCGTTATGCGTTATGCGTTATGCGTTATGCGTTATGCGTTATGCGTTATGCGTTATGCGTTATGCGTTATGCGTTATGCGTTATGCGTTATGCGTTATGCGTTATGCGTTATGCGTTATGCGTTATGCGTTATGCGTTATGCGTTATGCGTTATGCGTTATGCGTTATGCGTTATGCGTTATGCGTTATGCGTTATGCTTTGTAGGATATGAGTTAGGCGTTATGCGTTATGCGATATGCGTTATGCGTTATGCGTTATGCGTTGTGCGTTATGCGTTATGTGTTATAGATTTGCGTGATGCGTTATGCGTTGTGCCTTATGCGTTATGCGTTATGCGTTATGCGTTATGCGTTATGCGTTATGCGTTATGCGTTATGTGTTATGGATTTTCGTTATGCGTTATGCGTTGTGCGTTATGCGTTATGAGTTATGCGTTATGATTTATGCGTTATGCGTTATGCGTTATGCGTTATGCGTTATGCGTTATGCGTTATGCGTTATGCGTTATGCGTTATGCGTTATGCGTTATGCGTTATGCGTTATGCGTTATGCGTTATGCGTTATGCGTTATGCGTTATGCGTTATGCGTTATGCGTTATGCGTTATGCGTTATGCGTTATGCGTTATGCGTTATGCGTTATGCGTTGTGCCTTATGCGTTATGCGTTATGCGTTATGCTTTGTAGGATATGAGTTAGGCGTTATGCGTTATGCGATATGCGTTATGGGCTCTGCGTTGTGCGTTATGCGTTATGAGTTATGCGATATGCGTTATGGGTTATGGGTTATGCGTTATGCGTTATGGGCTCTGCGTTATGCGTTGTGCGTTATGCGTTATGCGTTATGCGTTATGCGTTGTGCGTTGTGCGTTGTGCGTTGTGCGTTGTGCGTTGTGCGTTATGCGTTATGAGTTATGCGTTATGCGTTATGTGTTATGGATTTGCGTTGTGCGTTGTGCGTTATGCGTTATGCGTTATGCGTTATGCGTTATGCGTTATGCGTTATGCGTTATGCGTTGTGCCTTATGCGTTATGCGTTATGCGTTATGCTTTGTAGGATATGAGTTAGGCGTTATGCGTTATGCGATATGCGTTATGGGCTCTGCGTTGTGCGTTATGCGTTATGAGTTATGCGATATGCGTTATGGGTTATGGGTTATGCGTTATGCGTTATGGGCTCTGCGTTATGCGTTGTGCGTTATGCGTTATGCGTTATGCGTTATGCGTTATGCGTTGTGCGTTGTGCGTTGTGCGTTGTGCGTTGTGCGTTATGCGTTATGAGTTATGCGTTATGCGTTATGTGTTATGGATTTGCGTTGTGCGTTGTGCGTTATGCGTTATGCGTTATGCGTTATGCGTTATGCGTTATGCGTTATGCGTTATGCGTTGTGCGTTGTGCGTTGTGCGTTGTGCGTTGTGCGTTGTGCGTTATGCGTTATGAGTTATGCGTTATGCGTTATGTGTTATGGATTTGCGTTGTGCGTTGTGCGTTATGCGTTATGCGTTATGCGTTATGCGTTATGCGTTATGCGTTGTGCGTTATGCGTTATGCGTTATGCGGTATGCGTTATGCGTTGTGCGTTGTGCGTTGTGCGTTGTGCGTTATGCGTTATGCGTTATGCGTTATGGGCTCTGCGTTGTGCGTTATGCGTTATGAGTTATGCGTTATGCGTTATGCGTTATGCGTTATGCGTTATGCGTTATGCGTTATGGGCTCTGCGTTGTGCGTTATGCGTTATGAGTTATGCGATATGCGTTATGGGTTATGGGTTATGCGTTATGCGTTATGGGCTCTGCGTTATGCGTTGTGCGTTATGCGTTGTGCGTTATGCGTTATGCGTTATGCGTTATGCGTTATGCGTTGTGCGTTGTGCGTTGTGCGTTGTGCGTTGTGCGTTATGCGTTATGAGTTATGCGTTATGCGTTATGTGTTATGGATTTGCGTTGTGCGTTGTGCGTAATGGGCTCTGCGTTATGCTTTGTAGGTTATGCGTTATGCGTTATGCGTTCTGCGTTATGCGTAATGGGCTCTGCGTTATGCTTTGTAGGTTATGCGTTATGCGATATGCGTTATGCGTTATGCGTTATGCGTTATGCGTTATGCGTTATGCGTTATGCGATGTGCGTTGTGCGTTATGCGTTATGCGTTATGCGTTATGCGTTATGCGTTGTGCGTTATGCGTTATGTGTTATGCGTTATGCGTTATGCGTTATGTGTTATGCGTTATGCGTTATGCGTTATGCGTTATGCGTTATGCGTTATGCGTTATGCGTTATGCGTTATGCGTTGTGCGTTATGCGTTATGCGTTATGCGGTATGCGTTATGCGTTGTGCGTTGTGCGTTGTGCGTTGTGCGTTGTGCGTTATGCGTTATGCGTTATGCGTTATGCGTTATGCGTTATGCGTTATGCGTTATGCGTTATGCTTTGTAGGATATGAGTTAGGCGTTATGCGTTATGCGATATGCGTTATGCGTTATGCGTTATGCGTTGTGCGTTATGCGTCATGTGTTATGGATTTGCGTGATGCGTTATGCGTTGTGCCTTATGCGTTATGCGTTATGCGTTATGCGTTATGCGTTATGCGTTATGGGCTCTGCGTTGTGCGTTATGCGTTATGAGTTATGCGATATGCGTTATGGGTTATGGGTTATGCGTTATGCGTTATGGGCTCTGCGTTATGCGTTGTGCGTTATGCGTTATGCGTTATGCGTTATGCGTTGTGCGTTGTGCGTTGTGCGTTGTGCGTTGTGCGTTGTGCGTTGTGCGTTGTGCGTTGTGCGTTGTGCGTTGTGCGTTATGCGTTATGAGTTATGCGTTATGCGTTATGTGTTATGGATTTGCGTTGTGCGTTGTGCGTTATGCGTTATGCGTTATGCGTTATGCGTTATGCGTTATGCGTTATGCGTTATGCGTTGTGCGTTGTGCGTTGTGCGTTGTGCGTTGTGCGTTGTGCGTTATGCGTTATGAGTTATGCGTTATGCGTTATGTGTTATGGATTTGCGTTGTGCGTTGTGCGTTATGCGTTATGCGTTATGCGTTATGCGTTATGCGTTATGCGTTGTGCGTTATGCGTTATGCGTTATGCGGTATGCGTTATGCGTTGTGCGTTGTGCGTTGTGCGTTGTGCGTTATGCGTTATGCGTTATGCGTTATGCGTTATGCGTTATGCGTTATGCTTTGTAGGATATGAGTTAGGCGTTATGCGTTATGCGATATGCGTTATGCGTTATGCGTTATGCGTTGTGCGTTATGCGTTATGTGTTATGGATTTGCGTGATGCGTTATGCGTTGTGCCTTATGCGTTATGCGTTATGCGTTATGCGTTATGGGCTCTGCGTTGTGCGTTATGCGTTATGAGTTATGCGATATGCGTTATGGGTTATGGGTTATGCGTTATGCGTTATGGGCTCTGCGTTATGCGTTGTGCGTTATGCGTTGTGCGTTATGCGTTATGCGTTATGTGTTATGCGTTATGCGTTGTGCGTTGTGCGTTGTGCGTTGTGCGTTGTGCGTTATGCGTTATGAGTTATGCGTTATGCGTTATGTGTTATGGATTTGCGTTGTGCGTTGTGCGTAATGGGCTCTGCGTTATGCTTTGTAGGTTATGCGTTATGCGTTATGCGTTCTGCGTTATGCGTAATGGGCTCTGCGTTATGCTTTGTAGGTTATGCGTTATGCGTTATGCGTTATGCGTTATGCGTTATGCGCTATGCGTTATGCGTTATGCGTTATGCGTTATGCGTTATGCGTTATGCTTTGTAGGATCTGAGTTAGGCGTTATGCGTTATGCGATATGCGTTATGCGTTATGCGTTGCGCGTTGTGCGTTGTGCGTTGTGCGTTGTGCGTTGTGCGTTGTGCGTTATGCGTTATGCGTTATGCGTTATGCGTTATGCGTTATGCGTTATGCGTTATGCGTTATGCGTTATGCGTTATGCGTTATGCGTTATGCGTTATGCGTTATGCGTTATGCGTTATGCGTTATGCGTTATGCGTTATGCGTTATGCGTTATGCGTTATGCGTTATGCGTTATGCGTTATGCGTTATGCGTTATGCGTTATGCGTTATGCGTTATGCGTTATGCGTTATGCGTTATGCGTTATGCGTTATGCGTTATGCGTTATGCGTTATGCGTTATGCGTTATGCGTTATGCGTTATGCGTTATGCGTTATGCGTTATGCGCTATGCGTTATGCGTTATGCGTTATGCGTTATGCGTTATGCGTTATGCGTTATGCGTTATGCGTTATGCGTTATGCGTTATGCGTTATGCGTTATGCGTTATGCGTTATGCGTTATGCGTTATGCGTTATGCGTTATGCGTTATGCGTTATGCGTTATGCGTTATGCGTTATGCGTTATGCGTTATGCGTTATGCGTTATGCGTTATGCGTTATGCGTTGTGCGTTATGCGTTCTGCGTTATGCGTTATGCGTTCTGCGTTGTGCGTTATGCGTTATGCGTTGTGCGTTATGCGTTATGCGTTATGCGTTGTGCGTTGTGCGTTATGCGTTGTGCGTTGTGCGTTATGCGTTCTGCGTTATGCGTTATGCGTTATGCGTTCTGCGTTGTGCGTTATGCGTTATGCGTTGTGCGTTATGCGTTATGCGTTATGCGTTATGCGTTATGCGTTGTGCGTTGTGCGTTATGCGTTATGCGTTATGCGTTGTGCGTTATGCGTTATGCGTTATGCGGTATGCGTTATGCGTTGTGCGTTGTGCGTTGTGCGTTGTGCGTTGTGCGTTATGCGTTATGCGTTATGCGTTATGCGTTATGCGTTATGCGTTATGCGTTATGCGTTATGCTTTGTAGGATATGAGTTAGGCGTTATGCGTTATGCGATATGCGTTATGCGTTATGCGTTATGCGTTGTGCGTTATGCGTTATGTGTTATGGATTTGCGTGATGCGTTATGCGTTGTGCCTTATGCGTTATGCGTTATGCGTTATGCGTTATGCGTTATGCGTTATGGGCTCTGCGTTGTGCGTTATGCGTTATGAGTTATGCGATATGCGTTATGGGTTATGGGTTATGCGTTATGCGTTATGGGCTCTGCGTTATGCGTTGTGCGTTATGCGTTATGCGTTATGCGTTATGCGTTGTGCGTTGTGCGTTGTGCGTTGTGCGTTGTGCGTTGTGCGTTGTGCGTTGTGCGTTGTGCGTTGTGCGTTGTGCGTTATGCGTTATGAGTTATGCGTTATGCGTTATGTGTTATGGATTTGCGTTGTGCGTTGTGCGTTATGCGTTATGCGTTATGCGTTATGCGTTATGCGTTATGCGTTATGCGTTATGCGTTGTGCGTTGTGCGTTGTGCGTTGTGCGTTGTGCGTTGTGCGTTATGCGTTATGAGTTATGCGTTATGCGTTATGTGTTATGGATTTGCGTTGTGCGTTGTGCGTTATGCGTTATGCGTTATGCGTTATGCGTTATGCGTTGTGCGTTATGCGTTATGCGTTATGCGGTATGCGTTATGCGTTGTGCGTTGTGCGTTGTGCGTTGTGCGTTATGCGTTATGCGTTATGCGTTATGCGTTATGCGTTATGCGTTATGCTTTGTAGGATATGAGTTAGGCGTTATGCGTTATGCGATATGCGTTATGCGTTATGCGTTATGCGTTGTGCGTTATGCGTTATGTGTTATGGATTTGCGTGATGCGTTATGCGTTGTGCCTTATGCGTTATGCGTTATGCGTTATGCGTTATGGGCTCTGCGTTGTGCGTTATGCGTTATGAGTTATGCGATATGCGTTATGGGTTATGGGTTATGCGTTATGCGTTATGGGCTCTGCGTTATGCGTTGTGCGTTATGCGTTGTGCGTTATGCGTTATGCGTTATGTGTTATGCGTTATGCGTTGTGCGTTGTGCGTTGTGCGTTGTGCGTTGTGCGTTATGCGTTATGAGTTATGCGTTATGCGTTATGTGTTATGGATTTGCGTTGTGCGTTGTGCGTAATGGGCTCTGCGTTATGCTTTGTAGGTTATGCGTTATGCGTTATGCGTTCTGCGTTATGCGTAATGGGCTCTGCGTTATGCTTTGTAGGTTATGCGTTATGCGTTATGCGTTATGCGTTATGCGTTATGCGCTATGCGTTATGCGTTATGCGTTATGCGTTATGCGTTATGCGTTATGCTTTGTAGGATCTGAGTTAGGCGTTATGCGTTATGCGATATGCGTTATGCGTTATGCGTTGCGCGTTGTGCGTTGTGCGTTGTGCGTTGTGCGTTGTGCGTTGTGCGTTATGCGTTATGCGTTATGCGTTATGCGTTATGCGTTATGCGTTATGCGTTATGCGTTATGCGTTATGCGTTATGCGTTATGCGTTATGCGTTATGCGTTATGCGTTATGCGTTATGCGTTATGCGTTATGCGTTATGCGTTATGCGTTATGCGTTATGCGTTATGCGTTATGCGTTATGCGTTATGCGTTATGCGTTATGCGTTATGCGTTATGCGTTATGCGTTATGCGTTATGCGTTATGCGTTATGCGTTATGCGTTATGCGTTATGCGTTATGCGTTATGCGTTATGCGTTATGCGTTATGCGTTATGCGTTATGCGTTATGCGTTATGCGTTATGCGTTATGCGTTATGCGTTATGCGTTATGCGTTATGCGTTATGCGTTATGCGTTATGCGTTATGCGTTATGCGTTATGCGTTATGCGTTATGCGTTATGCGTTATGCGTTATGCGTTATGCGTTATGCGTTATGCGTTATGCGTTATGCGTTATGCGTTATGCGTTATGCGTTATGCGTTATGCGTTATGCGTTATGCGTTATGCGTTATGCGTTATGCGTTATGCGTTATGCGTTATGCGTTATGCGTTATGCGTTATGCGTTATGCGTTATGCGTTATGCGTTATGCGTTATGCGTTATGCGTTATGCGTTATGCGTTATGCGTTATGCGTTATGCGTTATGCGTTATGCGTTATGCGTTATGCGTTGTGCGTTATGCGTTCTGCGTTATGCGTTATGCGTTCTGCGTTGTGCGTTATGCGTTATGCGTTGTGCGTTATGCGTTATGCGTTATGCGTTGTGCGTTGTGCGTTATGCGTTGTGCGTTGTGCGTTATGCGTTCTGCGTTATGCGTTATGCGTTATGCGTTCTGCGTTGTGCGTTATGCGTTATGCGTTGTGCGTTATGCGTTATGCGTTATGCGTTATGCGTTATGCGTTGTGCGTTGTGCGTTATGCGTTATGCGTTATGCGTTGTGCGTTATGCGTTATGCGTTATGCGTTATGCGTTATGCGTTATGCGTTATGCGTTATGCGTTATGCGTTATGCGTTATGCTTTGTAGGATCTGAGTTAGGCGTTATGCGTTATGCGTTATGCGTTATGCGTTATGCGTTATGCGTTATGCGTTCTGCGTTGTGCGTTATGCGTTATGCGTTGTGCGTTATGCGTTATGCGTTATGCGTTATGCGTTATGCGTTGTGCGTTGTGCGTTATGCGTTATGCGTTATGCGTTGTGCGTTATGCGTTATGCGTTATGCGTTATGCGTTATGCGTTATGCGTTATGCGTTATGCGTTATGCGTTATGCGTTATGCGTTATGCTTTGTAGGATCTGAGTTAGGCGTTATGCGTTATGCGATATGCGTTATGCGTTATGCGTTGCGCGTTGTGCGTTGTGCGTTGTGCGTTGTGCGTTGTGCGTTATGCGTTATGCGTTATGCGTTATGCGTTATGCTTTGTAGGATATGAGTTAGGCGTTATGCGTTATGCGTTATGCGTTATGCGTTATGCGTTATGCGTTATGCGTTATGCGTTATGCGTTATGCGTTATGCGTTATGCGTTATGCGTTATGCGTTATGCGTTATGCGTTATGCGTTATGCGTTATGCGTTATGCGTTATGCGTTATGCGTTATGCGTTGTGCCTTATGCGTTATGCGTTATGCGTTATGCTTTGTAGGATATGAGTTAGGCGTTATGCGTTATGCGATATGCGTTATGGGCTCTGCGTTGTGCGTTATGCGTTATGAGTTATGCGATATGCGTTATGGGTTATGGGTTATGCGTTATGCGTTATGGGCTCTGCGTTATGCGTTGTGCGTTATGCGTTATGCGTTATGCGTTATGCGTTATGCGTTGTGCGTTGTGCGTTGTGCGTTGTGCGTTGTGCGTTGTGCGTTATGCGTTATGAGTTATGCGTTATGCGTTATGTGTTATGGATTTGCGTTGTGCGTTGTGCGTTATGCGTTATGCGTTATGCGTTATGCGTTATGCGTTATGCGTTATGCGTTATGCGTTATGCGTTATGCGTTATGCGTTATGCGTTGTGCCTTATGCGTTATGCGTTATGCGTTATGCTTTGTAGGATATGAGTTAGGCGTTATGCGTTATGCGATATGCGTTATGGGCTCTGCGTTGTGCGTTATGCGTTATGAGTTATGCGATATGCGTTATGGGTTATGGGTTATGCGTTATGCGTTATGGGCTCTGCGTTATGCGTTGTGCGTTATGCGTTATGCGTTATGCGTTATGCGTTATGCGTTGTGCGTTGTGCGTTGTGCGTTGTGCGTTGTGCGTTGTGCGTTATGCGTTATGAGTTATGCGTTATGCGTTATGTGTTATGGATTTGCGTTGTGCGTTGTGCGTTATGCGTTATGCGTTATGCGTTATGCGTTATGCGTTATGCGTTATGCGTTATGCGTTGTGCGTTGTGCGTTGTGCGTTGTGCGTTGTGCGTTGTGCGTTATGCGTTATGAGTTATGCGTTATGCGTTATGTGTTATGGATTTGCGTTGTGCGTTGTGCGTTATGCGTTATGCGTTATGCGTTATGCGTTATGCGTTGTGCGTTATGCGTTATGCGTTATGCGGTATGCGTTATGCGTTGTGCGTTGTGCGTTGTGCGTTGTGCGTTATGCGTTATGCGTTATGCGTTATGGGCTCTGCGTTGTGCGTTATGCGTTATGAGTTATGCGTTATGCGTTATGCGTTATGCGTTATGCGTTATGCGTTATGCGTTATGCGTTATGGGCTCTGCGTTGTGCGTTATGCGTTATGAGTTATGCGATATGCGTTATGGGTTATGGGTTATGCGTTATGCGTTATGGGCTCTGCGTTATGCGTTGTGCGTTATGCGTTGTGCGTTATGCGTTATGCGTTATGCGTTATGCGTTATGCGTTGTGCGTTGTGCGTTGTGCGTTGTGCGTTGTGCGTTATGCGTTATGAGTTATGCGTTATGCGTTATGTGTTATGGATTTGCGTTGTGCGTTGTGCGTAATGGGCTCTGCGTTATGCTTTGTAGGTTATGCGTTATGCGTTATGCGTTCTGCGTTATGCGTAATGGGCTCTGCGTTATGCTTTGTAGGTTATGCGTTATGCGATATGCGTTATGCGTTATGCGTTATGCGTTATGCGTTATGCGTTATGCGTTATGCGATGTGCGTTGTGCGTTATGCGTTATGCGTTATGCGTTATGCGTTATGCGTTGTGCGTTATGCGTTATGTGTTATGCGTTATGCGTTATGCGTTATGTGTTATGCGTTATGCGTTATGCGTTATGCGTTATGCGTTATGCGTTATGCGTTATGCGTTATGCGTTATGCGTTATGCGTTATGCGTTATGCGTTATGCGTTATGCGTTATGCGTTATGCGTTATGCGTTATGCGTTATGCGTTATGCGTTATGCGTTATGCGTTGTGCGTTGTGCGTTGTGCGTTATGCGTTCTGCGTTATGCGTTATGCGTTATGCGTTATGCTTTGTAGGATATGAGTTAGGCGTTATGCGTTATGCGATATGCGTTATGCGTTATGCGTTATGCGTTGTGCGTTATGCGTTATGCGTTATGCGTTATGCGTTATGCGTTATGCGTTATGCGTTATGCGTTATGCGTTATGCGTTATGCGTTATGCGTTATGCGTTATGCGTTATGCGTTATGCGTTATGCGTTATGCCATATGCGTTATGCGTTATGCGTTATGCGTTATGCGTTATGCGTTATGCGTTATGCGTTATGCGTTATGCGTTATGCGTTATGCGTTATGCGTTATGCGTTATGCGTTATGCGGTATGCGTTATGCGTTGTGCGTTGTGCGTTGTGCGTTGTGCGTTATGCGTTATGCGTTATGCGTTATGCGTTGTGCGTTATGCGTTATGCGTTATGCGTTATGCGTTATGCGTTGTGCGTTGTGCGTTGTGCGTTGTGCGTTGTGCGTTATGCGTTATGCGTTATGCGTTATGCGTTATGCGTTATGCGTTATGCGTTATGCGTTATGCGTTATGCGTTATGCGTTATGCGTTATGCGTTATGCGTTATGCGTTATGCGTTATGCGTTATGCGTTATGCGTTATGCGTTATGCGTTATGCGTTATGCGTTATGCGTTATGCGTTATGCGTTATGCGTTATGCGTTATGCGTTATGCGTTATGCGTTATGCGTTATGCGTTATGCGTTATGCGTTATGCGTTGTGCGTTGTGCGTTGTGCGTTGTGCGTTGTGCGTTATGCGTTATGAGTTATGCGTTATGCGTTATGTGTTATGGATTTGCGTTGTGCGTTGTGCGTTATGCGTTATGCGTTATGCGTTATGCGTTATGCGTTATGCGTTATGCGTTATGCGTTATGCGTTATGCGTTGTGCGTTATGCGTTATGCGTTATGCGGTATGCGTTATGCGTTGTGCGTTGTGCGTTGTGCGTTGTGCGTTATGCGTTATGCGTTATGCGTTATGCGTTGTGCGTTATGCGTTATGCGTTATGCGTTATGCTTTATGCGTTATGCGTTATGCGTTATGCGTTATGCGTTATGCGTTATGCGTTATGCGTTATGCGTTATGCTTTGTAGGATATGAGTTAGGCGTTATGCGTTATGCGATATGCGTTATGCGTTGTGCGTTATGCGTTATGTGTTATGGATTTGCGTTATGCGTTATGCGTTGTGCGTTATGCGTTATGCGTTATGCGTTATGCGTTATGCGTTATGCGTTATGCGTTATGCGTTCTGCGTTGTGCGTTATGCGTTATGCGTTATGCGTTATGCGTTATGCGTTATGCGTTATGCGTTATGCGTTATGCGTTATGCGTTATGCGTTATGCGTTATGCGTTATGCGTTATGCGTTATGCTTTATAGGATCTGAGTTAGGCGTTATGCGTTATGCGTTGTGCGTTATGCGTTATGTGTTATGGATTTGCGTTATGCGTTATGCGATATGCGTTATGCGTTGTGCGTTATGCGTTATGTGTTATGGATTTGCGTTATGCGTTATGCGTTATGCGTTATGCGTTATGCGTTATGCGTTGTGCGTTGTGCGTTATGCGTTATGCGTTATGCGTTATGCGTTGTGCGTTATGCGTTATGCGTTATGCGTTATGCGTTATGCGTTATGCGTTATGCGTTATGCGTTATGCGTTATGCGTTATGCGTTATGCGTTATGCGTTATGCGTTATGCGTTATGCGTTATGCGTTATGCGTTATGCTTTATAGGATCTGAGTTAGGCGTTATGCGTTATGCGATATGCGTTATGCGTTATGCGTTGTGCGTTATGCGTTATGCGTTATGCGTTATGCGTTATGCGTTATGCGTTATGCGTTATGCGTTATGCGTTATGCGTTATGCGTTATGCGTTATGCGTTATGCGTTATGCGTTATGCGTTATGCGTTATGCGTTATGCCATATGCGTTATGCGTTATGCGTTATGCGTTATGCGTTATGCGTTATGCGTTATGCGTTATGAGTTATGCGTTATGCGTTATGCGTTATGCGTTATGCGTTATGCGTTATGCGTTATGCGTTATGCGTTATGCGTTATGCGTTATGCGTTATGCGTTATGCGTTATGCGTTATGCGTTATGCGTTATGCGTTATGCGTTATGCGTTATGCGTTATGCGTTATGCGTTATGCGTTATGCGTTATGCGTTATGCGTTATGCGTTATGCGTTATGCGTTATGCGTTATGAGTTATGCGATATGCGATATGCGTTATGGGTTATGGGTTATGCGTTATGCGTTATGGGCTCTGCGTTATGCGTTGTGCGTTATGCGTTATGCGTTATGCGTTATGCGTTATGCGTTATGCGTTGTGCGTTGTGCGTTGTGCGTTGTGCGTTGTGCGTTATGCGTTATGCGTTATGCGTTATGCGTTATGCGTTATGCGTTGTGCGTTGTGCGTTGTGCGTTATGCGTTATGCGTTATGCGTTGTGCGTTATGCGTTATGCGTTATGCGTTATGCGTTATGCGTTATGCGTTATGCGTTATGCGTTATGCGTTATGCGTTATGCGTTATGCGTTATGCGTTATGCGTTATGCGTTATGCGTTATGCGTTATGCGTTATGCGTTATGCGTTATGCGTTATGCGTTATGCGTTATGCGTTATGCGTTATGCGTTATGCGTTATGCGTTATGCGTTATGCGATGTGCGTTGTGCGTTATGCGTTATGCGTTATGCGTTATGCGTTATGCGTTGTGCGTTATGCGTTATGTGTTATGCGTTATGCGTTATGCGTTATGCGTTATGCGTTATGCGTTATGCGTTATGCGTTATGCGTTATGCGTTATGCCATATGCGTTATGCGTTATGCGTTATGCGTTATGCGTTATGCGTTATGCGTTATGCGTTATGCGTTATGCGTTATGCGTTATGCGTTATGCGTTATGCGTTATGCGTTATGCGTTATGCGTTATGCGTTATGCGTTATGCGGTATGCGTTATGCGTTGTGCGTTGTGCGTTGTGCGTTGTGCGTTATGCGTTATGCGTTATGCGTTATGCGTTGTGCGTTATGCGTTATGCGTTATGCGTTATGCGTTATGCGTTGTGCGTTGTGCGTTGTGCGTTGTGCGTTATGCGTTATGCGTTATGCGTTATGCGTTATGCGTTATGCGTTATGCGTTATGCGTTATGCGTTATGCGTTATGCGTTATGCGTTATGCGTTATGCGTTATGCGTTATGCGTTATGCGTTATGCGTTATGCGTTATGCGTTATGCGTTATGCGTTATGCGTTATGCGTTATGCGTTATGCGTTATGCGTTATGCGTTATGCGTTATGCGTTATGCGTTATGCGTTATGCGTTATGCGTTATGCGTTATGCGTTATGCGTTATGCGTTATGCGTTGTGCGTTGTGCGTTGTGCGTTGTGCGTTGTGCGTTATGCGTTATGAGTTATGCGTTATGCGTTATGTGTTATGGATTTGCGTTGTGCGTTGTGCGTTATGCGTTATGCGTTATGCGTTATGCGTTATGCGTTATGCGTTATGCGTTATGCGTTATGCGTTATGCGTTGTGCGTTATGCGTTATGCGTTATGCGGTATGCGTTATGCGTTGTGCGTTGTGCGTTGTGCGTTGTGCGTTATGCGTTATGCGTTATGCGTTATGCGTTGTGCGTTATGCGTTATGCGTTATGCGTTATGCTTTATGCGTTATGCGTTATGCGTTATGCGTTATGCGTTATGCGTTATGCGTTATGCGTTATGCGTTATGCGTTATGCGTTATGCTTTGTAGGATATGAGTTAGGCGTTATGCGTTATGCGATATGCGTTATGCGTTGTGCGTTATGCGTTATGTGTTATGGATTTGCGTTATGCGTTATGCGTTGTGCGTTATGCGTTATGCGTTATGCGTTATGCGTTATGCGTTATGCGTTATGCGTTATGCGTTATGCGTTATGCGTTCTGCGTTGTGCGTTATGCGTTATGCGTTATGCGTTATGCGTTATGCGTTATGCGTTATGCGTTATGCGTTATGCGTTATGCGTTATGCGTTATGCGTTATGCGTTATGCGTTATGCGTTATGCGTTATGCTTTATAGGATCTGAGTTAGGCGTTATGCGTTATGCGTTGTGCGTTATGCGTTATGTGTTATGGATTTGCGTTATGCGTTATGCGATATGCGTTATGCGTTGTGCGTTATGCGTTATGTGTTATGGATTTGCGTTATGCGTTATGCGTTATGCGTTATGCGTTATGCGTTATGCGTTGTGCGTTGTGCGTTATGCGTTATGCGTTATGCGTTATGCGTTGTGCGTTATGCGTTATGCGTTATGCGTTATGCGTTATGCGTTATGCGTTATGCGTTATGCGTTATGCGTTATGCGTTATGCGTTATGCGTTATGCGTTATGCGTTATGCTTTATAGGATCTGAGTTAGGCGTTATGCGTTATGCGATATGCGTTATGCGTTATGCGTTGTGCGTTATGCGTTATGCGTTATGCGTTATGCGTTATGCGTTATGCGTTATGCGTTATGCGTTATGCGTTATGCGTTATGCGTTATGCGTTATGCGTTATGCGTTATGCGTTATGCGTTATGCGTTATGCGTTATGCCATATGCGTTATGCGTTATGCGTTATGCGTTATGCGTTATGCGTTATGCGTTATGCGTTATGAGTTATGCGTTATGCGTTATGCGTTATGCGTTATGCGTTATGCGTTATGCGTTATGCGTTATGCGTTATGCGTTATGCGTTATGCGTTATGCGTTATGCGTTATGCGTTATGCGTTATGCGTTATGCGTTATGCGTTATGCGTTATGCGTTATGCGTTATGCGTTATGCGTTATGCGTTATGCGTTATGCGTTATGCGTTATGCGTTATGAGTTATGCGATATGCGATATGCGTTATGGGTTATGGGTTATGCGTTATGCGTTATGGGCTCTGCGTTATGCGTTGTGCGTTATGCGTTATGCGTTATGCGTTATGCGTTATGCGTTATGCGTTATGCGTTGTGCGTTGTGCGTTGTGCGTTGTGCGTTGTGCGTTATGCGTTATGCGTTATGCGTTATGCGTTATGCGTTATGCGTTGTGCGTTGTGCGTTGTGCGTTATGCGTTATGCGTTATGCGTTGTGCGTTATGCGTTATGCGTTATGCGTTATGCGTTATGCGTTATGCGTTATGCGTTATGCGTTATGCGTTATGCGTTATGCGTTATGCGTTATGCGTTATGCGTTATGCGTTATGCGTTATGCGTTATGCGTTATGCGTTATGCGTTATGCGTTATGCGTTATGCGTTATGCGTTATGCGTTATGCGTTATGCGTTATGCGTTATGCGTTATGCGTTATGCGTTATGCGTTATGCGTTATGCGTTATGCGTTATGCGTTATGCGTTATGCGTTATGCGTTATGCGTTATGCGTTATGCGTTATGCGTTATGCGTTATGCGTTATGCGTTATGCGTTATGCGTTATGCGTTGTGCGTTGTGCGTTATGCGTTGTGCGTTGTGCGTTATGCGTTCTGCGTTATGCGTTCTGCGTTATGCGTTATGCGTTATGCGTTATGCGTTATGCGTTATGCGTTATGCGTTATGCGTTATGCGTTGTGCGTTGTGCGTTGTGCGTTGTGCGTTGTGCGTTATGCGTTATGCGTTATGCGTTATGCGTTATGCGTTATGCGTTATGCTTTGTAGGATCTGAGTTAGGCGTTATGCGTTATGCGATATGCGTTATGCGTTATGCGTTATGCGTTATGCGTTATGCGTTATGCGTTATGCGTTATGCGTTATGCGTTATGCGTTATGCGTTATGCGTTATGCGTTATGCGTTATGCGTTATGCGTTATGCGTTATGCGTTATGCGTTATGCGTTATGCGTTATGCGTTATGCGTTATGCGTTATGCGTTATGCGTTATGCGTTATGCGTTATGCGTTATGCGTTATGCGTTATGCGTTATGCGTTATGCGTTATGCGTTATGCGTTATGCGTTATGCGTTATGCGTTATGCGTTATGCGTTATGCGTTATGCGTTATGCGTTATGCGTTATGCGTTATGCGTTATGCGTTATGCGTTATGCGTTATGCGTTATGCGTTATGCGTTATGCGTTATGCGTTATGCGTTATGCGTTATGCGTTATGCGTTATGCGTTATGCGTTATGCGTTATGCGTTATGCGTTGTGCGTTGTGCGTTATGCGTTGTGCGTTGTGCGTTATGCGTTCTGCGTTATGCGTTCTGCGTTATGCGTTATGCGTTATGCGTTATGCGTTATGCGTTATGCGTTATGCGTTGTGCGTTGTGCGTTGTGCGTTGTGCGTTGTGCGTTATGCGTTATGCGTTATGCGTTATGCGTTATGCGTTATGCGTTGTGCGTTGTGCGTTGTGCGTTATGCGTTATGCGTTATGCGTTGTGCGTTATGCGTTATACGTTATGCGTTATGCGTTATGCGTTATGCGTTATGCGTTATGCGTTATGCGTTATGCGTTATGCGTTATGCGTTCTGCGTTGTGCGTTATGCGTTATGCGTTGTGCGTTATGCGTTATGCGTTATGCGTTATGCGTTATGCGTTGTGCGTTGTGCGTTATGCGTTATGCGTTATGCGTTGTGCGTTATGCGTTATGCGTTATGCGTTATGCGTTATGCGTTATGCGTTATGCGTTATGCGTTATGCGTTATGCGTTATGCGTTATGCGTTATGCGTTATGCGTTATGCGTTATGCGTTATGCGTTATGCTTTGTAGGATCTGAGTTAGGCGTAATGCGTTATGCGATATGCGTTATGCGTTATGCGTTGCGCGTTGTGCGTTGTGCGTTGTGCGTTGTGCGTTGTGCGTTATGCGTTATGCGTTATGCGTTATGCGTTCTGCGTTATGCGTTCTGCGTTATGCGTTATGCGTTATGCGTTATGCGTTATGCGTTATGCGTTATGCGTTGTGCGTTGTGCGTTGTGCGTTGTGCGTTGTGCGTTATGCGTTATGCGTTATGCGTTATGCGTTATGCGTTATGCGTTGTGCGTTGTGCGTTGTGCGTTATGCGTTATGCGTTATGCGTTGTGCGTTATGCGTTATACGTTATGCGTTATGCGTTATGCGTTATGCGTTATGCGTTATGCGTTATGCGTTATGCGTTATGCGTTATGCGTTCTGCGTTGTGCGTTATGCGTTATGCGTTGTGCGTTATGCGTTATGCGTTATGCGTTATGCGTTATGCGTTGTGCGTTGTGCGTTATGCGTTATGCGTTATGCGTTGTGCGTTATGCGTTATGCGTTATGCGTTATGCGTTATGCGTTATGCGTTATGCGTTATGCGTTATGCGTTATGCGTTATGCGTTATGCGTTATGCGTTATGCGTTATGCGTTATGCGTTATGCGTTATGCTTTGTAGGATCTGAGTTAGGCGTAATGCGTTATGCGATATGCGTTATGCGTTATGCGTTGCGCGTTGTGCGTTGTGCGTTGTGCGTTGTGCGTTGTGCGTTATGCGTTATGCGTTATGCGTTATGCGTTATGCGTTATGCGTTATGCGTTATGCGTTATGCGTTATGCGTTATGCGTTATGCGTTATGCGTTATGCGTTATGCGTTATGCGTTATGCGTTATGCGTTATGCGTTATGCGTTATGCGTTATGCGTTATGCGTTATGCGTTATGCGTTATGCGTTATGCGTTATGCGTTATGCGTTATGCGTTATGCGTTATGCGTTATGCGTTATGCGTTATGCGTTATGCGTTATGCGTTATGCGTTATGCGTTATGCGTTATGCGTTATGCGTTATGCGTTATGCGTTATGCGTTATGCGTTATGCGTTATGCGTTATGCGTTATGCGTTATGCGTTATGCGTTATGCGTTATGCGTTATGCGTTATGCGTTATGCGTTATGCGTTATGCGTTATGCGTTATGCGTTATGCGTTATGCGTTATGCGTTATGCTTTGTAGGATCTGAGTTAGGCGTTATGCGTTATGCGATATGCGTTATGCGTTATGCGTTATGCGTTATGCGTTATGCGTTATGCGTTATGCGTTATGCGTTATGCGTTATGCGTTATGCGTTATGCGTTATGCGTTATGCGTTATGCGTTATGCGTTATGCGTTATGCGTTATGCGTTATGCTTTGTAGGATATGAGTTAGGCGTTATGCGTTATGCGATATGCGTTATGCGTTATGCGTTATGCGTTGTGCGTTATGCGTTATGTGTTATAGATTTGCGTGATGCGTTATGCGTTGTGCCTTATGCGTTATGCGTTATGCGTTATGCGTTATGCGTTATGCGTTATGCGTTATGCGTTATGCGTTATGCGTTATGCGTTATGCGTTATGCGTTATGCGTTATGCGTTATGCGTTATGCGTTATGCGTTATGCGTTATGCGTTATGCGTTATGCGTTATGCGTTATGCGTTATGCGTTATGCGTTATGCGTTATGCGTTATGCGTTATGTGTTATGGATTTTCGTTATGCGTTATGCGTTGTGCGTTATGCGTTGTGCGTTATGCGTTATGAGTTATGCGTTATGAGTTATGCGTTATGCGTTATGCGTTATGCGTTATGCGTTATGCGTTATGCGTTATGCGTTATGCGTTATGCGTTATGCGTTATGCGTTATGCGTTATGCGTTATGCGTTATGCGTTATGCGTTATGCGTTATGCGTTATGCGTTATGCGTTATGCGTTATGCGTTATGCGTTATGCGTTATGCGTTATGCGTTATGCGTTATGCGTTATGCGTTATGCGTTATGCGTTGTGCCTTATGCGTTATGCGTTATGCGTTATGCTTTGTAGGATATGAGTTAGGCGTTATGCGTTATGCGATATGCGTTATGCGTTATGCGTTATGCGTTATGCGTTGTGCGTTATGCGTTATGTGTTATGGATTTGCGTGATGCGTTATGCGTTGTGCCTTATGCGTTATGCGTTATGCGTTATGCGTTATGGGCTCTGCGTTGTGCGTTATGCGTTATGAGTTATGCGATATGCGTTATGGGTTATGGGTTATGCGTTATGCGTTATGGGCTCTGCGTTATGCGTTGTGCGTTATGCGTTATGCTTTGTAGGATATGAGTTAGGCGTTATGCGTTATGCGATATGCGTTATGCGTTATGCGTTGTGCGTTATGCGTTATGTGTTATGGATTTGCGTGATGCGTTATGCGTTGTGCCTTATGCGTTATGCGTTATGCGTTATGCTTTGTAGGATATGAGTTAGGCGTTATGCGTTATGCGATATGCGTTATGCGTTATGCG
>NW_027469688.1:0-77985 GCF_051020765.1 Lasioglossum baleicum
TTATGCGTTATGCGTTATGCGTTATGCGTTATGCGTTAAGCGTTATGCGTTATGCGTTATGCGTTATGCGTTATGCGTTATGCGTTATGCGTTATGCGTTATGCGTTATGCGTTATGCGTTATGCGTTATGCGTTATGCGTTTTGCGTTATGCGTTATGCGTCATGCGTTATGCGTTATGCGTTATGCGTTATGCGTTATGACTTTTGCATTACGCGTTATGCGTTATGCGTTATGCGTTATGCGTTATGCGTTATGCGTTATGCGTTATGCGTTATGCGTTATGCGTTATGCGTTATGCGTTATGCGTTATGCGTTATGCGTTATGCGTTATGCGTTATGCGTTATGCGTTATGCGTTATGCGTTATGCGTTATGCGTTATGCGTTATGCGTTATGCGTTATGCGTTATGCGTTATGCGTTATGCGTTATGCGTTATGCGTTATGCGTTACGCGTTAAGCGTTATGCGTAACGGGTTATGCGTTATGCGTTATGCGTTAAGCGTTATGACTTTTGCATTATGCGTTGTGCGTTATGCGTTATGCGTTATGGGTTATGCGTTATGCGTTATGCGTTATGCGTTATGCGTTATGCGTTATGCGTTATGCGTTATGCGTTATGCGTTATGCGTTATGCGTTATGCGTTATGCGTTATGCGTTATGCGTTATGCGTTATGCGTTATGCGTTATGCGTTATGCGTTATGCGTTATGCGTTATGCGTTATGCGTTAAGCGTTATGCGTTATGCGTTATGCGTTATGCGTTATGCGTTATGCGTTATGCGTTATGCGTTATGCGTTATGCGTTATGCGTTATGCGTTTTGCGTTATGCGTTATGCGTCATGCGTTATGCGTTATGCGTTATGCGTTATGCGTTATGACTTTTGCATTATGCGTTATGCGTTATGCGTTATGCGTTATGCGTTATGCGTTATGCGTTATGCGTTGTGCGTTATGCGTTATGCGTTATGCGTTATGCGTTATGCGTTATGCGTTATGCGTTATGCGTTATGCGTTATGCGTTATGCGTTATGCGTTATGCGTTATGCGTTATGCGTTATGCGTTATGCGTTATGCGTTATGCGTTATGCGTTATGCGTTATGCGTTATGCGTTATGCGTTATGCGTTATGCGTTATGCGTTATGCGTTATGCGTTATGCGTTATGCGTTATGCGTTATGCGTTATGCGTTATGCGTTATGCGTTATGACTTTTGCATTATGCGTTATGCGTTATGCGTTATGCGTTATGGGCTATGCGTTATGCCTTATGGTTTATACGTTATGCGTTATGCGTTATGCGTTATGCGTTATGCGTTATACGTTATGCGTTATGCGTTATGCGTTATGCGTTATGCGTTATGCGTTATGCGTTATGCGTTATGCGTTAAGCGTTATGCGTTATGCGTTATGCGTTATGCGTTATGCGTTATGCGTTATGCGTTATGCGTTATGCGTTATGCGTTATGCGTTATGCGTTATGCGTTATGCGTTATGCGTTATGCGTTATGCGTTATGCGTTATGCGTTATGCGTTATGCGTTATGCGTTATGCGTTATGCGTTATGCGTTATGCGTTATGCGTTATGCGTTATGCGTTATGCGTTATGCGTTATGCGTTATGCGTTATGCGCTATGCGATATGCGTTATGCGTTATGCGTTATGCGTTATGCGTTATGCGTTATGCGTTATGCGTTATGCGTTATGCCTTATGGTTTATACGTTATGCGTTATGCGTTATGCGTTATGCGTTATGCGTTATGCGTTATGCGTTTTGCGTTAAGCGTTATGCGTTATGCGTTATGCGTTATGCGTTATGCGTTATGCGTTATGCGTTATGCGTTATGCGTTATGCGTTATGCGTTATGCGTTATGCGTTATGCGTTATGCGTTATGCGTTATGCGTTATGCGTTATGCGTTATGCGTTATGCGTTATGCGTTATGCGTTATGCGTTATGCGTTATGCGTTATGCGTTATGCGTTATGCGTTATGCGTTATGCGTTATGAGTTATGAGTTATGCGTTATGCGTTATGCGTTATGCGTTATGCGTTATGCGTTATGCGTTATGCGTTATGCGTTATGCGTTATGCGTTATGCGTTATGCGTTATGCGTTATGCGTTATGCGTTATGCGTTATGCGTTATGCGTTATGCGTTATGCGTTATGCGTTATGCGTTATGCGTTATGCGTTATGCGTTATGCGTTATGCGTTATGCGTTATGCGTTATGCGTTATGCGTTATGCGTTATGCGTTATGCGTTATGCGTTATGCGTTATGCGTTATGCGTTATGACTTTTGCATTATGCGTTATGCGTTATGGGCTATGCGTTATGTCTTATGGTTTATACGTTATGCGTTATGCGTTATGCGTTATGCGTTATGCGTTAAGCGTTATGCGTTATGCGTTATGCGTTATGCGTTATGCGTTATGCGTTATGCGTTATGCGTTATGCGTTATGCGTTATGCGTTATGCGTTATGCGTTATGCGTTATGCGTTTTGCGTTATGCGTTATGCGTCATGCGTTATGCGTTATGCGTTATGCGTTATGCGTTATGACTTTTGCATTACGCGTTATGCGTTATGCGTTATGCGTTATGCGTTATGCGTTATGCGTTATGCGTTATGCGTTATGCGTTATGCGTTATGCGTTATGCGTTATGCGTTATGCGTTATGCGTTATGCGTTATGCGTTATGCGTTATGCGTTATGCGTTATGCGTTATGCGTTATGCGTTATGCGTTATGCGTTATGCGTTATGCGTTATGCGTTATGCGTTATGCGTTATGCGTTATGCGTTACGCGTTAAGCGTTATGCGTAACGGGTTATGCGTTATGCGTTATGCGTTAAGCGTTATGACTTTTGCATTATGCGTTGTGCGTTATGCGTTATGCGTTATGGGTTATGCGTTATGCGTTATGCGTTATGCGTTATGCGTTATGCGTTATGCGTTATGCGTTATGCGTTATGCGTTATGCGTTATGCGTTATGCGTTATGCGTTATGCGTTATGCGTTATGCGTTATGCGTTATGCGTTATGCGTTATGCGTTATGCGTTATGCGTTATGCGTTATGCGTTAAGCGTTATGCGTTATGCGTTATGCGTTATGCGTTATGCGTTATGCGTTATGCGTTATGCGTTATGCGTTATGCGTTATGCGTTTTGCGTTATGCGTTATGCGTCATGCGTTATGCGTTATGCGTTATGCGTTATGCGTTATGACTTTTGCATTATGCGTTATGCGTTATGCGTTATGCGTTATGCGTTATGCGTTATGCGTTATGCGTTGTGCGTTATGCGTTATGCGTTATGCGTTATGCGTTATGCGTTATGCGTTATGCGTTATGCGTTATGCGTTATGCGTTATGCGTTATGCGTTATGCGTTATGCGTTATGCGTTATGCGTTATGCGTTATGCGTTATGCGTTATGCGTTATGCGTTATGCGTTATGCGTTATGCGTTATGCGTTATGCGTTATGCGTTATGCGTTATGCGTTATGCGTTATGCGTTATGCGTTATGACTTTTGCATTATGCGTTATGCGTTATGCGTTATGGGCTATGCGTTATGCCTTATGGTTTATACGTTATGCGTTATGCGTTATGCGTTATGCGTTATGCGTTATACGTTATGCGTTATGCGTTATGCGTTATGCGTTATGCGTTATGCGTTATGCGTTATGCGTTATGCGTTATGCGTTATGCGTTATGCGTTATGCGTTATGCGTTATGCGTTATGCGTTATGCGTTATGCGTTATGCGTTATGCGTTATGCGTTATGCGTTATGCGTTATGCGTTATGCGTTATGCGTTATGCGTTATGCGTTATGCGTTATGCGTTATGCGTTATGCGTTATGCGTTATGCGTTATGCGTTATGCGTTATGCGTTATGCGTTATGCGTTATGCGTTATGCGTTATGCGTTATGCGTTATGCGTTATGCGTTATGCGTTATGCGTTATGCGTTATGCGTTATGCGTTATGCGTTATGCGTTATGCGCTATGCGATATGCGTTATGCGTTATGCGTTATGCGTTATGCGTTATGCGTTATGCGTTATGCGTTATGCGTTATGCCTTATGGTTTATACGTTATGCGTTATGCGTTATGCGTTATGCGTTATGCGTTATGCGTTATGCGTTTTGCGTTAAGCGTTATGCGTTATGCGTTATGCGTTATGCGTTATGCGTTATGCGTTATGCGTTATGCGTTATGCGTTATGCGTTATGCGTTATGCGTTATGCGTTATGCGTTATGCGTTATGCGTTATGCGTTATGCGTTATGCGTTATGCGTTATGCGTTATGCGTTATGGGCTAAGCGTTTGCGTTATGCGTTATGGGCTAAGCGTTATGCGTTATGGGCTAAGCGTTTGCGTTATGCGTTATGGGCTAAGCGTTATGCCTTATGGTTTATACGTTATGCGTTATGCGTTATGCGTTATGCGTTATGCGTTATGCGTTATGCGTTATGCGTTATGCGTTGTGCGTTATGCGTTATGCGTTATGCGTTATGCGTTATGCGTTATGCGTTATGCGTTATGCGTTATGCGTTATGCGTTATGCGTTATGCGTTATGCGTTATGCGTTATGCGTTATGCGTTATGCGTTATGCGTTATGCGTTATGCGTTATGCCTTATGGTTTATACGTTATGCGTTATGCGTTATGCGTTATGCCTTATGGTTTATACGTTATGCGTTAAGCGTTATGCGTTATGCGTTATGCGTTATGCGTTATGCGTTATGCGTTATGCGTTATGCGTTATGCGTTATGCGTTATGCGTTGTGCGTTATGCGTTGTGCGTTATGCGTTATGCGTTAAGCGTTATGCGTTATGCGTTATGCGTTATGCGTTATGCGTTATGCGTTATGCGTTATGCGTTATGCGTTATGCGTTATGCGTTATGCGTTATGCGTTATGCGTTATGCGTTTTGCGTTAAGCGTTATGCGTTATGCGTTATGCGTTATGCGTTATGCGTTATGCGTTATGCGTTATGCGTTATGCGTTATGCGTTATGCGTTATGCGTTATGCGTTATGCGTTATGCGTTATGCGTTATGCGTTATGCGTTATGCGTTATGCGTTATGCGTTATGCGTTATGCGTTATGCGTTATGCGTTATGCGTTATGCGTTATGCGTTATGCCTTATGGTTTATACGTTATGCGTTATGCGTTATGCGTTATGCGTTATGCGTTTTGCGTTAAGCGTTATGCGTTATGCGTTATGCGTTATGCGTTATGCGTTATGCGTTATGCGTTATGCGTTATGCGTTATGCGTTATGCGTTATGCGTTATGCGTTATGCGTTATGCGTTATGCGTTATGCGTTATGCGTTATGCGTTATGCGTTATGCGTTATGCGTTATGCGTTATGCGTTATGCGTTATGCGTTATGCGTTATGCGTTATGCGTTATGCGTTATGCGTTATGACTTTTGCATTACGCGTTATGCGTTATGCGTTATGCGTTATGCGTTATGCGTTATGCGTTATGCGTTATGCGTTATGCGTTATGCGTTATGCGTTATGCGTTATGCGTTATGCGTTATGCGTTATGCGTTATGCGTTATGCGTTATGCGTTATGCGTTATGCGTTATGCGTTATGCGTTATGCGTTATGCGTTATGCGTTATGCGTTATGCGTTATGCGTTATGCGTTATGCGTTACGCGTTAAGCGTTATGCGTAACGGGTTATGCGTTATGCGTTATGCGTTAAGCGTTATGACTTTTGCATTATGCGTTGTGCGTTATGCGTTATGCGTTATGGGTTATGCGTTATGCGTTATGCGTTATGCGTTATGCGTTATGCGTTATGCGTTATGCGTTATGCGTTATGCGTTATGCGTTATGCGTTATGCGTTATGCGTTATGCGTTATGCGTTATGCGTTATGCGTTATGCGTTATGCGTTATGCGTTATGCGTTATGCGTTATGCGTTATGCGTTAAGCGTTATGCGTTATGCGTTATGCGTTATGCGTTATGCGTTATGCGTTATGCGTTATGCGTTATGCGTTATGCGTTATGCGTTATGCGTTTTGCGTTATGCGTTATGCGTCATGCGTTATGCGTTATGCGTTATGCGTTATGCGTTATGCGTTATGACTTTTGCATTATGCGTTATGCGTTATGCGTTATGCGTTATGCGTTATGCGTTATGCGTTATGCGTTGTGCGTTATGCGTTATGCGTTATGCGTTATGCGTTATGCGTTATGCGTTATGCGTTATGCGTTATGCGTTATGCGTTATGCGTTATGCGTTATGCGTTATGCGTTATGCGTTATGCGTTATGCGTTATGCGTTATGCGTTATGCGTTATGCGTTATGCGTTATGCGTTATGCGTTATGCGTTATGCGTTATGCGTTATGCGTTATGCGTTATGCGTTATGCGTTATGCGTTATGCGTTATGCGTTATGCGTTATGACTTTTGCATTATGCGTTATGCGTTATGCGTTATGCGTTATGGGCTATGCGTTATGCCTTATGGTTTATACGTTATGCGTTATGCGTTATGCGTTATGCGTTATGCGTTATACGTTATGCGTTATGCGTTATGCGTTATGCGTTATGCGTTATGCGTTATGCGTTATGCGTTATGCGTTAAGCGTTATGCGTTATGCGTTATGCGTTATGCGTTATGCGTTATGCGTTATGCGTTATGCGTTATGCGTTATGCGTTATGCGTTATGCGTTATGCGTTATGCGTTATGCGTTATGCGTTATGCGTTATGCGTTATGCGTTATGCGTTATGCGTTATGCGTTATGCGTTATGCGTTATGCGTTATGCGTTATGCGTTATGCGTTATGCGTTATGCGTTATGCGTTATGCGTTATGCGTTATGCGCTATGCGATATGCGTTATGCGTTATGCGTTATGCGTTATGCGTTATGCGTTATGCGTTATGCGTTATGCGTTATGCCTTATGGTTTATACGTTATGCGTTATGCGTTATGCGTTATGCGTTATGCGTTATGCGTTATGCGTTTTGCGTTAAGCGTTATGCGTTATGCGTTATGCGTTATGCGTTATGCGTTATGCGTTATGCGTTATGCGTTATGCGTTATGCGTTATGCGTTATGCGTTATGCGTTATGCGTTATGCGTTATGCGTTATGCGTTATGCGTTATGCGTTATGCGTTATGCGTTATGAGTTATGAGTTATGCGTTATGCGTTATGCGTTATGCGTTATGCGTTATGCGTTATGCGTTATGCGTTATGCGTTATGCGTTATGCGTTATGCGTTATGCGTTATGCGTTATGCGTTATGCGTTATGCGTTATGCGTTATGCGTTATGCGTTATGCGTTATGCGTTATGCGTTATGCGTTATGCGTTATGCGTTATGCGTTATGCGTTATGCGTTATGCGTTATGCGTTATGCGTTATGCGTTATGCGTTATGCGTTATGCGTTATGCGTTATGCGTTATGCGTTATGACTTTTGCATTATGCGTTATGCGTTATGGGCTATGCGTTATGTCTTATGGTTTATACGTTATGCGTTATGCGTTATGCGTTATGCGTTATGCGTTAAGCGTTATGCGTTATGCGTTATGCGTTATGCGTTATGCGTTATGCGTTATGCGTTATGCGTTATGCGTTATGCGTTATGCGTTATGCGTTATGCGTTATGCGTTATGCGTTTTGCGTTATGCGTTATGCGTCATGCGTTATGCGTTATGCGTTATGCGTTATGCGTTATGACTTTTGCATTACGCGTTATGCGTTATGCGTTATGCGTTATGCGTTATGCGTTATGCGTTATGCGTTATGCGTTATGCGTTATGCGTTATGCGTTATGCGTTATGCGTTATGCGTTATGCGTTATGCGTTATGCGTTATGCGTTATGCGTTATGCGTTATGCGTTATGCGTTATGCGTTATGCGTTATGCGTTATGCGTTATGCGTTATGCGTTATGCGTTATGCGTTATGCGTTATGCGTTACGCGTTAAGCGTTATGCGTAACGGGTTATGCGTTATGCGTTATGCGTTAAGCGTTATGACTTTTGCATTATGCGTTGTGCGTTATGCGTTATGCGTTATGGGTTATGCGTTATGCGTTATGCGTTATGCGTTATGCGTTATGCGTTATGCGTTATGCGTTATGCGTTATGCGTTATGCGTTATGCGTTATGCGTTATGCGTTATGCGTTATGCGTTATGCGTTATGCGTTATGCGTTATGCGTTATGCGTTATGCGTTATGCGTTATGCGTTATGCGTTAAGCGTTATGCGTTATGCGTTATGCGTTATGCGTTATGCGTTATGCGTTATGCGTTATGCGTTATGCGTTATGCGTTATGCGTTTTGCGTTATGCGTTATGCGTCATGCGTTATGCGTTATGCGTTATGCGTTATGCGTTATGACTTTTGCATTATGCGTTATGCGTTATGCGTTATGCGTTATGCGTTATGCGTTATGCGTTATGCGTTGTGCGTTATGCGTTATGCGTTATGCGTTATGCGTTATGCGTTATGCGTTATGCGTTATGCGTTATGCGTTATGCGTTATGCGTTATGCGTTATGCGTTATGCGTTATGCGTTATGCGTTATGCGTTATGCGTTATGCGTTATGCGTTATGCGTTATGCGTTATGCGTTATGCGTTATGCGTTATGCGTTATGCGTTATGCGTTATGCGTTATGACTTTTGCATTATGCGTTATGCGTTATGCGTTATGGGCTATGCGTTATGCCTTATGGTTTATACGTTATGCGTTATGCGTTATGCGTTATGCGTTATGCGTTATACGTTATGCGTTATGCGTTATGCGTTATGCGTTATGCGTTATGCGTTATGCGTTATGCGTTATGCGTTATGCGTTATGCGTTATGCGTTATGCGTTATGCGTTATGCGTTATGCGTTATGCGTTATGCGTTATGCGTTATGCGTTATGCGTTATGCGTTATGCGTTATGCGTTATGCGTTATGCGTTATGCGTTATGCGTTATGCGTTATGCGTTATGCGTTATGCGTTATGCGTTATGCGTTATGCGTTATGCGTTATGCGTTATGCGTTATGCGTTATGCGTTATGCGTTATGCGTTATGCGTTATGCGTTATGCGTTATGCGTTATGCGTTATGCGTTATGCGTTATGCGTTATGCGTTATGCGTTATGCGCTATGCGATATGCGTTATGCGTTATGCGTTATGCGTTATGCGTTATGCGTTATGCGTTATGCGTTATGCGTTATGCCTTATGGTTTATACGTTATGCGTTATGCGTTATGCGTTATGCGTTATGCGTTATGCGTTATGCGTTTTGCGTTAAGCGTTATGCGTTATGCGTTATGCGTTATGCGTTATGCGTTATGCGTTATGCGTTATGCGTTATGCGTTATGCGTTATGCGTTATGCGTTATGCGTTATGCGTTATGCGTTATGCGTTATGCGTTATGCGTTATGCGTTATGCGTTATGCGTTATGGGCTAAGCGTTTGCGTTATGCGTTATGGGCTAAGCGTTATGCGTTATGGGCTAAGCGTTTGCGTTATGCGTTATGGGCTAAGCGTTATGCCTTATGGTTTATACGTTATGCGTTATGCGTTATGCGTTATGCGTTATGCGTTATGCGTTATGCGTTATGCGTTATGCGTTGTGCGTTATGCGTTATGCGTTATGCGTTATGCGTTATGCGTTATGCGTTATGCGTTATGCGTTATGCGTTATGCGTTATGCGTTATGCGTTATGCGTTATGCGTTATGCGTTATGCGTTATGCGTTATGCGTTATGCGTTATGCGTTATGCCTTATGGTTTATACGTTATGCGTTATGCGTTATGCGTTATGCCTTATGGTTTATACGTTATGCGTTAAGCGTTATGCGTTATGCGTTATGCGTTATGCGTTATGCGTTATGCGTTATGCGTTATGCGTTATGCGTTATGCGTTGTGCGTTATGCGTTGTGCGTTATGCGTTATGCGTTAAGCGTTATGCGTTATGCGTTATGCGTTATGCGTTATGCGTTATGCGTTATGCGTTATGCGTTATGCGTTATGCGTTATGCGTTATGCGTTATGCGTTATGCGTTATGCGTTATGCGTTTTGCGTTAAGCGTTATGCGTTATGCGTTATGCGTTATGCGTTATGCGTTATGCGTTATGCGTTATGCGTTATGCGTTATGCGTTATGCGTTATGCGTTATGCGTTATGCGTTATGCGTTATGCGTTATGCGTTATGCGTTATGCGTTATGCGTTATGCGTTATGCGTTATGCGTTATGCGTTATGCGTTATGCGTTATGCGTTATGCGTTATGCCTTATGGTTTATACGTTATGCGTTATGCGTTATGCGTTATGCGTTATGCGTTTTGCGTTAAGCGTTATGCGTTATGCGTTATGCGTTATGCGTTATGCGTTATGCGTTATGCGTTATGCGTTATGCGTTATGCGTTATGCGTTATGCGTTATGCGTTATGCGTTATGCGTTATGCGTTATGCGTTATGCGTTATGCGTTATGCGTTATGCGTTATGCGTTATGCGTTATGCGTTATGCGTTATGCGTTATGCGTTATGCGTTATGCGTTATGCGTTATGCGTTATGCGTTATGCGTTATGCGTTATGCGTTATGCGTTATGCGTTATGCGTTATGCGTTATGCGTTATGCGTTATGCGTTATGCGTTATGCGTTATGCGTTATGCGTTATGCGTTATGCGTTATGCGTTATGCGTTATGCGTTATGCGTTATGCGTTATGCGTTATGCGTTATGCGTTATGCGTTATGCGTTATGCGTTATGCGTTATGGGCTAAGCGTTTGCGTTATGCGTTATGGGCTAAGCGTTATGCCTTATGGTTTATACGTTATGCGTTATGCGTTATGCGTTATGCGTTATGCGTTATGCGTTATGCGTTATGCGTTATGCGTTATGCGTTATGCGTTAAGCGTTATGCGTTATGCGTTATGCGTTATGCGTTATGCGTTATGCGTTATGCGTTATGCGTTATGCGTTATGCGTTATGCGTTATGCGTTATGCGTTATGCGTTATGCGTTATGCGTTATGCGTTATGCGTTATGCGTTATGCGTTATGCGTTATGCGTTATGCGTTATGCGTTATGCGTTATGCGTTATGCGTTATGCGTTATGCGTTATGCGTTATGCGTTATGCGTTATGCGTTATGCGTTATGCGTTATGCGTTATGCGTTATGCGTTATGCGTTATGCGTTATGCGTTATGCGTTATGCGTTATGCGTTATGCGTTATGCGTTATGCGTTATGCGTTATGCGTTATGCGTTATGCGTTATGCGTTATGCGTTATGCGTTATGCGTTATGCGTTATGCGTTATGCGTTATGCGTTATGCGTTATGCGTTATGCGTTATGCGTTATGGGCTAAGCGTTATGCCTTATGGTTTATACGTTATGCGTTATGCGTTATGCGTTATGCGTTATGCGTTATGCGTTATGCGTTATGCGTTATGCGTTATGCGTTATGCGTTATGCGTTATGCGTTATGCGTTATGCGTTATGCGTTATGCGTTATGCGTTATGCGTTATGCGTTATGCGTTATGCGTTATGCGTTATGCGTTATGCGTTATGCGTTAAGCGTTATGCGTTATGCGTTATGCGTTATGCGTTATGGGCTAAGCGTTATGCCTTATGGTTTATACGTTATGAGTTATGCGCTATGCGTTATGCGTTATGCGTTATGCGTTATGCGTTATGCGTTATGCGTTATGCGTTATGGGCTAAGCGTTATGCCTTATGGTTTATACGTTATGCGTTATGCGTTATGCGTTATGCGTTATGAGTTTTGCGTTACGCGTTAAGCGTTATGCGCAATGGGTTATGCGTTATGCGTTATGCGTTATGCGTTATGCGTTATGCGTTATGCGTTATGCGTTATGCGTTATGCGTTATGCGTTATGCGTTATGCGTTATGCGTTATGCGTTATGCGTTATGCGTTATGCGTTATGCGTTATGCGTTATGCGTTATGCGTTATGCGTTATGCGTTATGCGTTATGCGTTATGCGTTATGCGTTATGCGTTATGCGTTATGCGTTATGCGTTATGCGTTATGCGTTATGCGTTATGCGTTATGCGTTATGCGTTATGCGTTATGCGTTATGCGTTATGCGTTATGCGTTATGCGTTATGCGTTATGCGTTATGCGTTATGCGTTATGCGTTATGCGTTATGCGTTATGCGTTATGCGTTATGCGTTATGCGTTATGCGTTATGCGTTATGCGTTATGCGTTATGCCTTATGGTTTATACGTTATGCGTTATGTGTTATGCGTTATGAGTTTTGCGTTACGTGTTAAGCGTTATGCGCAATGGGTTATGCGTTATGCGTTATGCGTTATGCGTTATGCGTTATGCGTTATGCGTTATGCGTTATGCGTTATGCGTTATGCGTTATGCGTTATGCGTTATGCGTTATGCGTTATGCGTTATGCGTTATGCGTTATGCGTTATGCGTTATGCGTTATGGGCTAAGCGTTATGCCTTATGGTTTATACGTTATGCGTTATGCGTTACGCGTTATGAGTTTTGCGTTACGCGTTAAGCGTTATGCGCAATGGGTTATGCGTTATGCGTTATGCGTTATGCGTTATGCGTTATGCGTTATGCGTTATGCGTTATGCGTTATGCGTTATGAGTTATGCGTTCTGCGTTATGCGTTATGCGTTATGCGTTATGCGTTATGCGTTATGCGTTATGCGTTATGCGTTATGCGTTATGCGTTATGCGTTATGCGTTATGCGTTATGCGTTATGCGTTATGCGTTATGCGTTATGCGTTATGAGTTATGCGTTCTGCGTTATGCGTTATGCGTTATGCGTTATGCGTTATGCGTTATGCGTTATGCGTTATGCGTTATGCGTTATGCGTTATGCGTTATGCGTTATGCGTTATGCGTTATGCGTTATGCGTTATGCGTTATGAGTTATGCGTTCTGCGTTATGCGTTATGCGTTATGCGTTATGCGTTATGCGTTATGCGTTATGCGTTATGCGTTATGCGTTATGCGTTATGCGTTATGCGTTATGCGTTATGCGTTATGCGTTATGCGTTATGCGTTATGCGTTATGCGTTATGCGTTATGCGTTATGCGTTATGCGTTATGCGTTATGCGTTATGCGTTATGCGTTATGCGTTATGCGTTATGCGTTATGCGTTATGCGTTACGCGTTAAGCGTTATTCGTAACGGCTTATGCGTTATGCGTTATGCGTTATGCGTTATGACTTTTGCATTATGCGTTGTGCATTATGCGTTATGCGTTATGCGTTGTGCGTTATGCGTTATGCGTTATGCGTTATGCGTTATGCGTTATGCGTTATGCGTTATGCGTTATGCGTTATGCGTTATGCGTTATGCGTTATGCGTTATGCGTTATGCGTTATGCGTTATGCGTTATGCGTTATGCGTTATGCGTTATGCGTTATGCGTTATGCGTTATGCGTTATGCGTTATGCGTTATGCGATATGCGTTATGCGTTATGCGTTATGCGTTATGCGTTATGCGTTATGCGTTATGCGTTATGCGTTATGCGTTATGCGTTATGCGTTATGCGTTATGCCTTATGGTTTATACGTTATGCGTTATGCGTTATGCGTTATGCGTTATGCGTTTTGCGTTAAGCGTTATGCGTTATGCGTTATGCGTTATGCGTTATGCGTTATGCGTTATGCGTTATGCGTTATGCGTTATGCGTTATGCGTTATGCGTTATGCGTTATGCGTTATGCGTTATGCGTTATGCGTTATGCGTTATGCGTTATGCGTTATGCGTTATGCGTTATGCGTTATGCGTTATGCGTTATGCGTTATGCGTTATGCGTTATGCGTTATGCGTTATGCGTTATGCGTTATGCGTTATGCGTTATGCGTTATGCGTTATGCGTTATGCGTTATGCGTTATGCGTTATGCGTTATGCGTTATGCGTTATGCGTTATGCGTTATGCGTTATGCGTTATGCGTTATGCGTTATGCGTTATGCGTTATGCGTTATGCGTTATGCGTTATGCGTTATGCGTTATGCGTTATGCGTTATGCGTTATGCGTTATGCGTTACGCGTTAAGCGTTATTCGTAACGGCTTATGCGTTATGCGTTATGCGTTATGCGTTATGACTTTTGCATTATGCGTTGTGCATTATGCGTTATGCGTTATGCGTTGTGCGTTATGCGTTATGCGTTATGCGTTATGCGTTATGCGTTATGCGTTATGCGTTATGCGTTATGCGTTATGCGTTATGCGTTATGCGTTATGCGTTATGCGTTATGCGTTATGCGTTATGCGTTATGCGTTATGCGATATGCGTTATGCGTTATGCGTTATGCGTTATGCGTTATGCGTTATGCGTTATGCGTTATGCGTTATGCGTTATGCGTTATGCGTTATGCGTTATGCGTTATGCGTTATGCGTTATGCGTTATGCGTTATGCGTTATGCGTTATGCCTTATGGTTTATACGTTATGCGTTATGCGTTATGCGTTATGCGTTATGCGTTTTGCGTTAAGCGTTATGCGTTATGCGTTATGCGTTATGCGTTATGCGTTATGCGTTATGCGTTATGCGTTATGCGTTATGCGTTATGCGTTATGCGTTATGCGTTATGCGTTATGCGTTATGCGTTATGCGTTATGCGTTATGCGTTATGCGTTATGCGTTATGCGTTATGCGTTATGCGTTATGCGTTATGCGTTATGCGTTATGCGTTATGCGTTATGCGTTATGCGTTATGCGTTATGCGTTATGCGTTATGCGTTATGCGTTATGCGTTATGCGTTATGCGTTATGCGTTATGCGTTATGCGTTATGCGTTATGCGTTATGCGTTATGCGTTATGCGTTATGCGTTATGCGTTATGCGTTATGCGTTATGCGTTATGCGTTATGCGTTATGCGTTATGCGTTATGCGTTATGCGTTATGCGTTATGCGTTATGCGTTATGGGCTAAGCGTTTGCGTTATGCGTTATGGGCTAAGCGTTATGCCTTATGGTTTATACGTTATGCGTTATGCGTTATGCGTTATGCGTTATGCGTTATGCGTTATGCGTTATGCGTTATGCGTTATGCGTTTTGCGTTATGCGTTATGCGTTATGCGTTATGCGTTATGCGTTATGCGTTATGCGTTATGCGTTATGCGTTATGCGTTATGCGTTATGCGTTATGCGTTAAGCGTTATGCGTTATGCGTTATGCGTTATGCGTTATGCGTTATGCGTTATGCGTTATGCGTTATGCGTTATGCGTTATGCGTTATGCGTTATGCGTTATGCGTTATGCGTTATGCGTTATGCGTTATGCGTTATGCGTTATGCGTTATGCGTTATGCGTTATGCGTTATGCGTTATGCGTTATGCGTTATGCGTTATGCGTTATGCGTTATGCGTTATGCGTTATGCGTTATGCGTTATGCGTTATGCGTTATGGGCTAAGCGTTATGCCTTATGGTTTATACGTTATGCGTTATGCGTTATGCGTTATGCGTTATGCGTTATGCGTTATGCGTTATGCGTTATGCGTTATGCGTTATGCGTTATGCGTTATGCGTTATGCGTTATGCGTTATGCGTTATGCGTTATGCGTTATGCGTTATGCGTTAAGCGTTATGCGTTATGCGTTATGCGTTATGCGTTATGGGCTAAGCGTTATGCCTTATGGTTTATACGTTATGAGTTATGCGCTATGCGTTATGCGTTATGCGTTATGCGTTATGCGTTATGCGTTATGCGTTATGGGCTAAGCGTTATGCCTTATGGTTTATACGTTATGCGTTATGCGTTATGCGTTATGCGTTATGAGTTTTGCGTTACGCGTTAAGCGTTATGCGCAATGGGTTATGCGTTATGCGTTATGCGTTATGCGTTATGCGTTATGCGTTATGCGTTATGCGTTATGCGTTATGCGTTATGCGTTATGCGTTATGCGTTATGCGTTATGCGTTATGCGTTATGCGTTATGCGTTATGCGTTATGCGTTATGCGTTATGCGTTATGCGTTATGCGTTATGCGTTATGCGTTATGCGTTATGCGTTATGCGTTATGCGTTATGCGTTATGCGTTATGCGTTATGCGTTATGCGTTATGCGTTATGCGTTATGCGTTATGCGTTATGCGTTATGCGTTATGCGTTATGCGTTATGCGTTATGCGTTATGCGTTATGCGTTATGCGTTATGCGTTATGCGTTATGCGTTATGCGTTATGCGTTATGCGTTATGCGTTATGCGTTATGCGTTATGCGTTATGGGCTAAGCGTTATGCCTTATGGTTTATACGTTATGCGTTATGCGTTACGCGTTATGAGTTTTGCGTTACGCGTTAAGCGTTATGCGCAATGGGTTATGCGTTATGCGTTATGCGTTATGCGTTATGCGTTATGGGCTAAGCGTTATGCCTTATGGTTTATACGTTATGCGTTATGAGTTACGCGTTATGAGTTTTGCGTTACGCGTTAAGCGTTATGCGCAATGGGTTATGCGTTATGCGTTATGCGTTATGCGTTATGCGTTATGCGTTATGCGTTATGCGTTATGAGTTATGCGTTATGCGTTATGCGTTATGAGTTATGCGTTATGCGTTATGCGTTATGCGTTATGCGTTATGCGTTATGCGTTATGCGTTATGCGTAATGCGTTATGCGTTATGCGTTATGCGTTATGCGTTATGCGTTATGCGTTATGCGTTATGCGTTATGCGTTATGCGTTATGCGTTATGCGTTATGCGTTAAGCGTTATGCGTTATGCGTTATGCGTTATGCGTTATGCGTTATGCGTTATGCGTTATGCGTTATGCGTTATGCGTTATACGTTATGCGTTATGCGTTATGCGTTATGCGTTATGCGTTATGCGTTATGCGTTATGCGTTATGCGTTATGCGTTATGCGTTATGCGTTATGCGTTATGCGTTATGCGTTATGCGTTATGCGTTATGCGTTATGCGTTATGCGTTATGCGTTATGCGTCATGCGTTATGCGTTATGCGTTATGCGTTATGCGTTATGCGTTATGCGTTATGCGTTATGCGTTATGCGTTATGCGTTATGCGTTATGCGTTATGCGTTATGCGTTATGCGTTATGCGTTATGCGTTATGCGTTATGCGTTATGCGTTATGCGTTATGCGTTATGCGTTATGCGTTATGCGTTATGCGTTATGCGTTATGCGTTATGCGTTATGCGTTATGCGTTATGCGTTATGCGTTATGCGTTATGCGTTATGCGTTATGCGTTATGCGTTATGCGTTATGCGTTATGCGTTATGCGTTATGCGTTATGCGTTATGCGTTATGCGTTATGCGTTATGCGTTATGCGTTATGCGTTATGCGTTATGCGTTATGCGTTATGCGTTATGCGTTATGCGTTATGCGTTATGCGTTATGCGTTATGCGTTATGCGTTATGCGTTATGCGTTATGCGTTATGCGTTATGCGTTATGCGTTATGCGTTATGGGCTAAGCGTTATGCCTTATGGTTTATACGTTATGAGTTATGCGTTATGCGTTATGCGTTATGCGTTATGCGTTATGCGTTATGCGTTATGCGTTATGCGTTATGCGTTATGCGTTATGCGTTATGCGTTATGCGTTATGCGTTATGGGCTAAGCGTTATGCCTTATGGTTTATACGTTATGCGTTATGCGTTATGCGTTATGCGTTATGCGTTATGCGTTATGCGTTATGCGTTATGCGTTATGCGTTATGCGTTATGCGTTATGCGTTATGCGTTATGCGTTATGCGTTATGCGTTATGCGTTATGCGTTATGGGCTAAGCGTTATGCCTTATGGGTTATACGTTATGAGTTATGCGTTATGCGTTATGCGTTATGCGTTATGCGTTATGCGTTATGCGTTATGCGTTATGCGTTATGCGTTATGCGTTATGCG
Organism: Lasioglossum baleicum; assembly: GCF_051020765.1. Classification (NCBI taxonomy): domain Eukaryota; kingdom Metazoa; phylum Arthropoda; class Insecta; order Hymenoptera; family Halictidae; genus Lasioglossum; species Lasioglossum baleicum. The sequence goes on from NW_027469688.1 coordinate 17,866, forward strand.
TTATGCGTTATGCGTTATGCGTTATGCGTTATGCGTTATGCGTTATGCGTTATGGGCTAAGCGTTATGCCTTATGGTTTATACGTTATGCGTTATGCGTTATGCGTTATGCGTTATGCGTTATGCGTTATGCGTTATGCGTTATGCGTTATGCGTTATGCGTTATGCGTTATGCGTTATGCGTTATGCGTTATGCGTTATGCGTTATGCGTTATGCGTTATGCGTTATGCGTTATGCGTTATGCGTTATGCGTTATGGGCTAAGCGTTATGCCTTATGGGTTATACGTTATGAGTTATGCGTTATGCGTTATGCGTTATGCGTTATGCGTTATGCGTTATGCGTTATGCGTTATGCGTTATGCGTTATGCGTTATGCGTTATGCGTTATGCGTTATGCGTTATGCGTTATGCGTTATGCGTTATGCGTTATGCGTTATGCGTTATGCGTTATGCGTTATGCGTTATGCGTTATGCGTTATGCGTTATGCGTTATGCGTTATGCGTTATGCGTTATGCGTTATGCGTTATGCGTTATGGGCTAAGCGTTATGCGTTATGCGTTATACGTTATGAGTTATGCGTTATGCGTTATGCGTTATGCGTTATGCGTTATGCGTTATGCGTTATGAGTTTTGCGTTACGTGTTAAGCGTTATGCGCAATGGGTTATGCGTTATGCGTCTATGCGTTATGCGTTATGCGTTATGCGTTATGCGTTATGCGTTATGCGTTATGCGTTATGCGTTATGCGTTATGCGTTATGCGTTATGCGTTATGCGTTATACGTTATGCGTTATGCGTTATGCGTTATGCGTTATGCGTTATGCGTTATGGGCTATGCGTTATGCCTTATGGTTTATACGTTATGCGTTATGCGTTATGCGTTATGCGTTATGCGTTATGCGTTATGCGTTATGCGTTATGCGTTATGCGTTATGCGTTATGCGTTATGCGTTATGCGTTATGCGTTATGGGCTAAGCGTTATGCCTTATGGTTTATACGTTATGAGTTATGCGTTATGCGTTATGCGTTATGCGTTATGCGTTATGCGTTATGCGTTATGCGTTATGCGTTATGCGTTATGCGTTATGCGTTATGCGTTATGCGTTATGCGTTATGCGTTATGCGTTATGCGTTATGCGTTATGCGTTATGCGTTATGCGTTATGCGTTATGCGTTATGCGTTATGCGTTATGCGTTATGCGTTATGCGTTATGCGTTATGCGTTATGCGTTATGCGTTATGCGTTATGCGATATGCGTTATGCGTTATGCGTTATGCGTTATGCGTTATGCGTTATGCGTTATGCGTTATGCGTCATGCGTTATGCGTTATGCGTTATGCGTTATGCGTTATGCGTTATGCGTTATGCCTTATGGTTTATACGTTATGCGTTATGCGTTATGCGTTATGAGTTTTGCGTTACGTGTTAAGCGTTATGCGCAATGGGTTATGCGTTATGCGTTATGCGTTATGCGTTATGAGTTATGCGTTATGCGTTATGCGTTATGCGTTATGCGTTATGCGTTATGCGTTATGCGTTATGCGTTATGCGTTATGCGTTATGCGTTATGCGTTATGCGTTATGCGTTATGCGTTATGCGTTATGCGTTATGCGTTATGCGTTATGCGTTATGCGTTATGCGTTATGCGTTATGCGTTATGCGTTATACGTTATGCGTTATGGGCTATGCGTTATGCCTTATGGTTTATACGTTATGCGTTATGCGTTATGCGTTATGCGTTATGCGTTATGCGTTATGCGTTATGCGTTATGCGTTATGCGTTATGCGTTATGCGTTATGCGTTATGCGTTATGCGTTATGCGTTATGCGTTATGCGTTATGCGTTATGCGTTATGCGTTATGCGTTATGCGTTATGCGTTATGCGTTATGCGTTATGCGTTATGCGTTATGCGTTATGCGTTATGCGTTATGCGTTATGCGTTATGCGTTATGCGTTATGCGTTATGCGTTATGCGTTATGCGTTATGCGTTATGCGTTATGCGTTATGCGTTATGCGTTATGCGTTATGCGTTATGCGTTATGCGTTATGCGTTATGCGTTATGCGTTATGCGTTATGCGTTATGCGTTATGCGTTATGGGCTAAGCGTTATGCCTTATGGTTTATACGTTATGAGTTATGCGTTATGCGTTATGCGTTATGCGTTATGCGTTATGCGTTATGCGTTATGCGTTATGCGTTATGCGTTATGCGTTATGCGTTATGCGTTATGGGCTAAGCGTTATGCCTTATGGTTTATACGTTATGAGTTATGCGTTATGCGTTATGCGTTATGCGTTATGCGTTATGCGTTATGCGGTATGAGTTTTGCGTTACGTGTTAAGCGTTATGCGCAATGGGTTATGCGTTATGCGTTATGCGTTATGCGTTATGCGTTATGCGTTATGCGTTATGCGTTATGCGTTATGCGTTATGCGTTATGCGTTATGCGTTATGCGTTAAGCGTTATGCGTTATGCGTTATGCGTTATGCGTTATGCGTTATGCGTTATGCGTTATGCGTTATGCGTTATGCGTTATACGTTATGCGTTATGCGTTATGCGTTATGCGTTATGCGTTATGCGTTATGCGTTATGCGTTATGCGTTATGCGTTATGCGTTATGCGTTATGCGTTATGCGTTATGCGTTATGCGTTATGCGTTATGCGTTATGCGTTATGCGTTATGCGTTATGCGTTATGCGTTATGCGTTATGCGTTATGCGTTATGCGTTATGCGTTATGCGTTATGGGCTAAGCGTTATGCGTTATGCGTTATGCGTTATGCGTTATGCGTTATGGGCTAAGCGTTATGCCTTATGGTTTATACGTTATGCGTTATGCGTTATGCGTTATGCGTTATGCGTTATGCGTTATGCGTTATGCGTTATGCGTTATGCGTTATGCATTATGCGTTATGCGTTATGCGTTATGCGTTATGCGTTATGCGTTATGCGTTATGCGTTATGCGTTATGCGTTATGCGTTATGCGTTATGCGTTATGCGTTATGGGCTAAGCGTTATGCCTTATGGGTTATACGTTATGAGTTATGCGTTATGCGTTATGCGTTATGCGTTATGCGTTATGCGTTATGCGTTATGCGTTATGCGTTATGCGTTATGCGTTATGCGTTATGCGTTATGCGTTATGCGTTATGCGTTATGCGTTATGCGTTATGCGTTATGCGTTATGCGTTATGCGTTATGCGTTATGCGTTATGCGTTATGCGTTATGGGCTAAGCGTTATGCCTTATGGTTTATACGTTATGAGTTATGCGTTATGCGTTATGCGTTATGCGTTATGCGTTATGCGTTATGCGTTATGAGTTTTGCGTTACGTGTTAAGCGTTATGCGCAATGGGTTATGCGTTATGCGTTATGCGTTATGCGTTATGCGTTATGCGTTATGCGTTATGCGTTATGCGTTATGCGTTATGCGTTATGCGTTATGCGTTATGCGTTATGCGTTATGCGTTATGCGTTATGCGTTATGCGTTATGCGTTATGCGTTAAGCGTTATGCGTTATGCGTTATGCGTTATGCGTTATGCGTTATGCGTTATGCGTTATGCGTTATGCGTTATGCGTTATGCGTTATGCGTTATGCGTTATACGTTATGCGTTATGCGTTATGCGTTATGCGTTATGCGTTATGCGTTATGCGTTATGCGTTATGCGTTATGCGTTATGCGTTATGCGTTATGCGTTATGCGTTATGCGTTATGCGTTATGCGTTATGCGTTATGCGTTATGCGTTATGCGTTATGCGTTATGCGTTATGCGTTATGCGTTATGCGTTATGCGTTATGCGTTATGCGTTATGCGTTATGCGTTATGCGTTATGCGTTATGCGTTATGCGTTATGCGTTATGCGTTATGCGTTATGCGTTATGCGTTATGCGTTATGCGTTATGCGTTATGCGTTATGCGTTATGCGTTATGCGTTATGCGTTATGCGTTATGGGCTAAGCGTTATGCCTTATGGTTTATACGTTATGAGTTATGCGTTATGCGTTATGCGTTATGCGTTATGCGTTATGCGTTATGCGTTATGCGTTATGCGTTATGCGTTATGCGTTATGCGTTATGCGTTATGCGTTATGCGTTATGCGTTATGGGCTAAGCGTTATGCCTTATGGTTTATACGTTATGCGTTATGCGTTATGCGTTATGCGTTATGCGTTATGCGTTATGCGTTATGCGTTATGCGTTATGCGTTATGCGTTATGCGTTATGCGTTATGCGTTATGCGTTATGCGTTATGCGTTATGCGTTATGCGTTATGGGCTAAGCGTTATGCCTTATGGGTTATACGTTATGAGTTATGCGTTATGCGTTATGCGTTATGCGTTATGCGTTATGCGTTATGCGTTATGCGTTATGCGTTATGCGTTATGCGTTATGCGTTATGCGTTATGCGTTATGCGTTATGCGTTATGCGTTATGCGTTATGCGTTATGCGTTATGGGCTAAGCGTTATGCCTTATGGTTTATACGTTATGCGTTATGCGTTATGCGTTATGCGTTATGCGTTATGCGTTATGCGTTATGCGTTATGCGTTATGCGTTATGCGTTATGCGTTATGCGTTATGCGTTATGCGTTATGCGTTATGCGTTATGCGTTATGCGTTATGCGTTATGCGTTATGCGTTATGCGTTATGCGTTATGCGTTATGGGCTAAGCGTTATGCCTTATGGGTTATACGTTATGAGTTATGCGTTATGCGTTATGCGTTATGCGTTATGCGTTATGCGTTATGCGTTATGCGTTATGCGTTATGCGTTATGCGTTATGCGTTATGCGTTATGCGTTATGCGTTATGCGTTATGCGTTATGCGTTATGCGTTATGCGTTATGCGTTATGCGTTATGCGTTATGCGTTATGCGTTATGCGTTATGCGTTATGCGTTATGCGTTATGCGTTATGCGTTATGCGTTATGCGTTATGCGTTATGGGCTAAGCGTTATGCGTTATGCGTTATACGTTATGAGTTATGCGTTATGCGTTATGCGTTATGCGTTATGCGTTATGCGTTATGCGTTATGAGTTTTGCGTTACGTGTTAAGCGTTATGCGCAATGGGTTATGCGTTATGCGTCTATGCGTTATGCGTTATGCGTTATGCGTTATGCGTTATGCGTTATGCGTTATGCGTTATGCGTTATGCGTTATGCGTTATGCGTTATGCGTTATGCGTTATACGTTATGCGTTATGCGTTATGCGTTATGCGTTATGCGTTATGCGTTATGGGCTATGCGTTATGCCTTATGGTTTATACGTTATGCGTTATGCGTTATGCGTTATGCGTTATGCGTTATGCGTTATGCGTTATGCGTTATGCGTTATGCGTTATGCGTTATGCGTTATGCGTTATGGGCTAAGCGTTATGCCTTATGGTTTATACGTTATGAGTTATGCGTTATGCGTTATGCGTTATGCGTTATGCGTTATGCGTTATGCGTTATGCGTTATGCGTTATGCGTTATGCGTTATGCGTTATGCGTTATGCGTTATGCGTTATGCGTTATGCGTTATGCGTTATGCGTTATGCGTTATGCGTTATGCGTTATGCGTTATGCGTTATGCGTTATGCGTTATGCGTTATGCGTTATGCGTTATGCGTTATGCGTTATGCGTTATGCGTTATGCGTTATGCGTTATGCGATATGCGTTATGCGTTATGCGTTATGCGTTATGCGTTATGCGTTATGCGTTATGCGTTATGCGTCATGCGTTATGCGTTATGCGTTATGCGTTATGCGTTATGCGTTATGCGATATGCCTTATGGTTTATACGTTATGCGTTATGCGTTATGCGTTATGAGTTTTGCGTTACGTGTTAAGCGTTATGCGCAATGGGTTATGCGTTATGCGTTATGCGTTATGCGTTATGAGTTATGCGTTATGCGTTATGCGTTATGCGTTATGCGTTATGCGTTATGCGTTATGCGTTATGCGTTATGCGTTATGCGTTATGCGTTATGCGTTATGCGTTATGCGTTATGCGTTATGCGTTATGCGTTATGCGTTATGCGTTATGCGTTATGCGTTATGCGTTATGCGTTATGCGTTATACGTTATGCGTTATGGGCTATGCGTTATGCCTTATGGTTTATACGTTATGCGTTATGCGTTATGCGTTATGCGTTATGCGTTATGCGTTATGCGTTATGCGTTATGCGTTATGCGTTATGCGTTATGCGTTATGCGTTATGCGTTATGCGTTATGCGTTATGCGTTATGCGTTATGCGTTATGCGTTATGCGTTATGCGTTATGCGTTATGCGTTATGCGTTATGCGTTATGCGTTATGCGTTATGCGTTATGCGTTATGCGTTATGCGTTATGCGTTATGCGTTATGCGTTATGCGTTATGCGTTATGCGTTATGCGTTATGCGTTATGCGTTATGCGTTATGCGTTATGCGTTATGCGTTATGCGTTATGCGTTATGCGTTATGCGTTATGCGTTATGCGTTATGCGTTATGCGTTATGCGTTATGCGTTATGCGTTATGCGTTATGCGTTATGCGTTATGCGTTATGCGTTATGCGTTATGCGTTATGCGTTATGCGTTATGCGTTATGGGCTAAGCGTTATGCGTTATGCGTTATACGTTATGAGTTATGCGTTATGCGTTATGCGTTATGCGTTATGCGTTATGCGTTATGCGTTATGAGTTTTGCGTTACGTGTTAAGCGTTATGCGCAATGGGTTATGCGTTATGCGTCTATGCGTTATGCGTTATGCGTTATGCGTTATGCGTTATGCGTTATGCGTTATGCGTTATGCGTTATGCGTTATGCGTTATGCGTTATGCGTTATGCGTTATACGTTATGCGTTATGCGTTATGCGTTATGCGTTATGCGTTATGCGTTATGGGCTATGCGTTATGCCTTATGGTTTATACGTTATGCGTTATGCGTTATGCGTTATGCGTTATGCGTTATGCGTTATGCGTTATGCGTTATGCGTTATGCGTTATGCGTTATGCGTTATGCGTTATGGGCTAAGCGTTATGCCTTATGGTTTATACGTTATGAGTTATGCGTTATGCGTTATGCGTTATGCGTTATGCGTTATGCGTTATGCGTTATGCGTTATGCGTTATGCGTTATGCGTTATGCGTTATGCGTTATGCGTTATGCGTTATGCGTTATGCGTTATGCGTTATGCGTTATGCGTTATGCGTTATGCGTTATGCGTTATGCGTTATGCGTTATGCGTTATGCGTTATGCGTTATGCGTTATGCGTTATGCGTTATGCGTTATGCGTTATGCGTTATGCGTTATGCGATATGCGTTATGCGTTATGCGTTATGCGTTATGCGTTATGCGTTATGCGTTATGCGTTATGCGTCATGCGTTATGCGTTATGCGTTATGCGTTATGCGTTATGCGTTATGCGATATGCCTTATGGTTTATACGTTATGCGTTATGCGTTATGCGTTATGAGTTTTGCGTTACGTGTTAAGCGTTATGCGCAATGGGTTATGCGTTATGCGTTATGCGTTATGCGTTATGAGTTATGCGTTATGCGTTATGCGTTATGCGTTATGCGTTATGCGTTATGCGTTATGCGTTATGCGTTATGCGTTATGCGTTATGCGTTATGCGTTATGCGTTATGCGTTATGCGTTATGCGTTATGCGTTATGCGTTATGCGTTATGCGTTATGCGTTATGCGTTATGCGTTATGCGTTATACGTTATGCGTTATGGGCTATGCGTTATGCCTTATGGTTTATACGTTATGCGTTATGCGTTATGCGTTATGCGTTATGCGTTATGCGTTATGCGTTATGCGTTATGCGTTATGCGTTATGCGTTATGCGTTATGCGTTATGCGTTATGCGTTATGCGTTATGCGTTATGCGTTATGCGTTATGCGTTATGCGTTATGCGTTATGCGTTATGCGTTATGCGTTATGCGTTATGCGTTATGCGTTATGCGTTATGCGTTATGCGTTATGCGTTATGCGTTATGCGTTATGCGTTATGCGTTATGCGTTATGCGTTATGCGTTATGCGTTATGCGTTATGCGTTATGCGTTATGCGTTATGCGTTATGCGTTATGCGTTATGCGTTATGCGTTATGCGTTATGCGTTATGCGTTATGCGTTATGCGTTATGCGTTATGCGTTATGGGCTAAGCGTTATGCCTTATGGTTTATACGTTATGAGTTATGCGTTATGCGTTATGCGTTATGCGTTATGCGTTATGCGTTATGCGTTATGCGTTATGCGTTATGCGTTATGCGTTATGCGTTATGCGTTATGGGCTAAGCGTTATGCCTTATGGTTTATACGTTATGAGTTATGCGTTATGCGTTATGCGTTATGCGTTATGCGTTATGCGGTATGAGTTTTGCGTTACGTGTTAAGCGTTATGCGCAATGGGTTATGCGTTATGCGTTATGCGTTATGCGTTATGCGTTATGCGTTATGCGTTATGCGTTATGCGTTATGCGTTATGCGTTATGCGTTATGCGTTATGCGTTAAGCGTTATGCGTTATGCGTTATGCGTTATGCGTTATGCGTTATGCGTTATGCGTTATGCGTTATGCGTTATGCGTTATGCGTTATACGTTATGCGTTATGCGTTATGCGTTATGCGTTATGCGTTATGCGTTATGCGTTATGCGTTATGCGTTATGCGTTATGCGTTATGCGTTATGCGTTATGCGTTATGCGTTATGCGTTATGCGTTATGCGTTATGCGTTATGCGTTATGCGTTATGCGTTATGCGTTATGCGTTATGCGTTATGCGTTATGCGTTATGCGTTATGCGTTATGCGTTATGCGTTATGCGTTATGCGTTATGCGTTATGCGTTATGCGTTATGCGTTATGCGTTATGCGTTATGCGTTATGCGTTATGCGTTATGCGTTATGCGTTATGCGTTATGGGCTAAGCGTTATGCCTTATGGTTTATACGTTATGAGTTATGCGTTATGCGTTATGCGTTATGCGTTATGCGTTATGCGTTATGCGTTATGCGTTATGCGTTATGCGTTATGCGTTATGCGTTATGCGTTATGGGCTAAGCGTTATGCCTTATGGTTTATACGTTATGCGTTATGCGTTATGCGTTATGCGTTATGCGTTATGCGTTATGCGTTATGCGTTATGCGTTATGCGTTATGCGTTATGCGTTATGCGTTATGCGTTATGCGTTATGCGTTATGCGTTATGCGTTATGCGTTATGCGTTATGCGTTATGCGTTATGCGTTATGGGCTAAGCGTTATGCCTTATGGGTTATACGTTATGAGTTATGCGTTATGCGTTATACGTTATGCGTTATGCGTTATGCGTTATGCGTTATGCGTTATGCGTTATGCGTTATGCGTTATGCGTTATGCGTTATGCGTTATGCGTTATGCGTTATGCGTTATGCGTTATGCGTTATGCGTTATGCGTTATGCGTTATGCGTTATGCGTTATGCGTTATGCGTTATGCGTTATGCGTTATGCGTTATGCGTTATGCGTTATGCGTTATGCGTTATGCGTTATGCGTTATGCGTTATGCGTTATGCGTTATGCGTTATGGGCTAAGCGTTATGCCTTATGGTTTATACGTTATGAGTTATGCGTTATGCGTTATGCGTTATGCGTTATGCGTTATGCGTTATGCGTTATGCGTTATGCGTTATGCGTTATGCGTTATGCGTTATGCGTTATGCGTTATGCGTTATGCGTTATGCGTTATGCGTTATGAGTTTTGCGTTACGTGTTAAGCGTTATGCGCAATGGGTTATGCGTTATGCGTCTATGCGTTATGCGTTATGCGTTATGCGTTATGCGTTATGCGTTATGCGTTATGCGTTATGCGTTATGCGTTATGCGTTATGCGTTATACGTTATGCGTTATGCGTTATGCGTTATGCGTTATGCGTTATGCGTTATGGGCTATGCGTTATGCCTTATGGTTTATACGTTATGCGTTATGCGTTATGCGTTATGCGTTATGCGTTATGCGTTATGCGTTATGCGTTATGCGTTATGCGTTATGCGTTATGCGTTATGCGTTATGCGTTATGCGTTATGGGCTAAGCGTTATGCCTTATGGTTTATACGTTATGAGTTATGCGTTATGCGTTATGCGTTATGCGTTATGCGTTATGCGTTATGCGTTATGCGTTATGCGTTATGCGTTATGCGATATGCGTTATGCGTTATGCGTTATGCGTTATGCGTTATGCGTTATGCGTTATGCGTTATGCGTTATGCGTTATGCCTTATGCCTTATGGTTTATACGTTATGCGTTATGCGTTATGCGTTATGCGTTTTGCGTTAAGCGTTATGCGTTATGCGTTATGCGTTATGCGTTATGCGTTATGCGTTAAGCGTTATGCGTTATGCGTTATGCGTTATGCGTTATGCGTTATGCGTTATGCGTTATGCGTTATGCGTTTTGCGTTATGCGTTATGCGTTATGCGTTATGCGTTATGCGTTATGCGTTATGCGTTATGCGTTATGCGTTATGCGTTATGCGTTATGCGTTATGCGTTATGCGTTATGCGTTATGCGTTATGCGTTATGCGTTATGCGTTATGCGTTATGCGTTAAGCGTTATGCGTTATGCGTTATGCGTTATGCGTTATGCGTTATGCGTTATGCGTTATGCGTTATGCGTTATGCGTTATGCGTTAAGCGTTATGCGTTATGCGTTATGCGTTATGCGTTATGCGTTATGCGTTATGCGTTATGCGTAATGCGTTATGCGTTATGCGTTATGCGTTATGCGTTATGCGTTATGCGTTATGCGTTATGCGTTATGCGTTATGCGTTATGCGTTATGCGTTATGCGTTATGCGTTATGCGTTATGCGTTATGCGTTATGCGTTATGCGTTATGCGTTATGCGTTATGCGTTATGCGTTATGCGTTATGCGTTATGCGTTATGCGTTATGCGGTATGCGTTATGCGTTATGCGTTATGCGTTATGCGTTATGCGTTATGCGTTATGCGTTATGCGTTATGCGTTATGCGTTATGCGTTATGCGTTATGCGTTATGCGTTATGCGTTATGCGTTATGCGTTATGCGTTATGCGTTATGCGTTATGCGTTATGCGTTATGCGTTATGCGTTATGCGTTATGCGTTATGCGTTATGCGGTATGCGTTATGCGTTATGCGTTATGCGTTATGCGTTATGCGTTATGCGTTATGCGTTATGCGTTATGCGTTATGCGTTAAGCGTTATGCGTTATGCGTTATGCGTTATGCGTTATGCGTTATGCGTTATGCGTTATGCGTTATGCGTTTTGCGTTATGCGTTATGCGTTATGCGTTATGCGTTATGCGTTATGCGTTATGCGTTATGCGTTATGCGTTATGCGTTAAGCGTTATGCGTTATGCGTTATGCGTTATGCGTTATGCGTTATGCGTTATGCGTTATGCGTTATGCGTTATGCGTTATGCGTTAAGCGTTATGCGTTATGCGTTATGCGTTATGCGTTATGCGTTATGCGTTATGCGTTATGCGTAATGCGTTATGCGTTATGCGTTATGCGTTATGCGTTATGCGTTATGCGTTATGCGTTATGCGTTATGCGTTATGCGTTATGCGTTATGCGTTATGCGTTATGCGTTATGCGTTATGCGTTATGCGTTATGCGTTATGCGTTATGCGTTATGCGTTATGCGTTATGCGTTATGCGTTATGCGTTATGCGTTATGCGTTATGCGGTATGCGTTATGCGTTATGCGTTATGCGTTATGCGTTATGCGTTATGCGTTATGCGTTATGCGTTATGCGTTATGCGTTATGCGTTATGCGTTATGCGTTATGCGTTATGCGTTATGCGTTATGCGTTATGCGTTATGCGTTATGCGTTATGCGTTATGCGTTATGCGTTATGCGTTATGCGTTATGCGTTATGCGTTATGCGTTATGCGTTATGCGTTATGCGTTATGCGTTATGCGTTATGCGTTATGCGTTATGCGTTATGCGTTATGCGATATGCGTTATGCGTTATGCGTTATGCGTTAAGCGTTATGCGTTATGCGTTATGCGTTATGCGTTATGCGTTATGCGTTATGCGTTATGGGCTAAGCGTTATGCCTTATGGTTTATACGTTATGAGTTATGCGTTATGCGTTATGCGTTATACGTTATGCGTTATGCGTTATGCGTTATGCGTTATGCGTTATGCGTTATGCGTTATGCGTTATGCGTTATGCGTTATGCGTTATGCGTTATGCGTTATGCGTTATGCGTTATGCGTTATGCGATATGCGTTATGCGTTATGCGTTAAGCGTTATGCGTTATGCGTTATGCGTTATGCGTTATGCGTTATGCGTTATGGGCTAAGCGTTATGCCTTATGGTTTATACGTTATGAGTTATGCGCTATGCGTTATGCGTTATGCGTTATGTGTTATGCGTTATGCGTTATGCGTTATGCGTTATGCGTTATGCGTTATGCGTTATGCGTTATGCGTTATGCGTTATGCGTTATGCGTTATGCGTTATGCGTTATGCGTTATGCGTTATGCGTTATGCGTTATGCGTTATGCGTTATGCGTTATGCGTTATGCGTTATGCGTTATGCGTTATGCGTTATGCGTTATGCGTTATGCGTTATGCGTTATGCGTTATGCGTTATGGGCTAAGCGTTATGCCTTATGGTTTATACGTTATGCGTTATGCGTTATGAGTTTTGCGTTACGCGTTAAGCGTTATGCGCAATGGGTTATGCGTTATGCGTTATGCGTTATGCGTTATGCGTTATGCGTTATGCGTTATGGGCTAAGCGTTTGCGTTATGCGTTATGGGCTAAGCGTTATGCCTTATGGTTTATACGTTATGCGTTATGCGTTATGCGTTATGCGTTATGCGTTATGCGTTATGCGTTATGCGTTATGCGTTATGCGTTATGCGTTATGCGTTATGCGTTATGCGTTATGCGTTATGCGTTATGCGTTATGCGTTATGCGTTATGCGTTATGCGTTATGCGTTATGCGTTATGCGTTATGCGTTATGCGTTATGCGTTATGCGTTATGCGTTATGCGTTATGCGTTATGCGTTATGCGTTATGCGTTATGCGTTATGCGTTATGCGTTATGCGTTATGCGTTATGCGTTATGCGTTATGCGTTATGCGTTATGCGTTATGCGTTATGCGTTATGCGTTATGCGTTATGCGTTATGCGTTATGCGTTATGCGTTATGCGTTATGCGTTATGCGTTATGCGTTATGCGTTATGCGTTATGCGATATGCGTTATGCGTTATGCGTTAAGCGTTATGCGTTATGCGTTATGCGTTATGCGTTATGCGTTATGGGCTAAGCGTTATGCCTTATGGTTTATACGTTATGAGTTATGCGTTATGCGTTATGCGTTATACGTTATGCGTTATGCGTTATGCGTATGCGTTATGCGTTATGCGTTATGCGTTATGCGTTATGCGTTATGCGTTATGCGTTATGCGTTATGCGTTATGCGTTATGCGTTATGCGTTATGCGATATGCGTTATGCGTTATGCGTTAAGCGTTATGCGTTATGCGTTATGCGTTATGCGTTATGCGTTATGCGTTATGCGTTATGCGTTATGGGCTAAGCGTTATGCCTTATGGTTTATACGTTATGAGTTATGCGCTATGCGTTATGCGTTATGCGTTATGCGTTATGCGTTATGCGTTATGCGTTATGCGTTATGCGTTATGCGTTATGCGTTATGCGTTATGCGTTATGCGTTATGCGTTATGCGTTATGCGTTATGCGTTATGCGTTATGCGTTATGCGTTATGCGTTATGCGTTATGCGTTATGCGTTATGCGTTATGCGTTATGCGTTATGCGTTATGCGTTATGCGTTATGCGTTATGCGTTATGCGTTATGCGTTATGCGTTATGCGTTATGCGTTATGCGTTATGCGTTATGCGTTATGCGTTATGCGTTATGCGTTATGCGTTATGCGTTATGCGTTATGCGTTATGCGTTATGCGTTATGCGTTATGCGTTATGCGTTATGCGATATGCGTTATGCGTTATGCGTTATGCGTTATGCGTTATGCGTTATGCGTTATGCGTTATGCGTTATGCCTTATGCCTTATGGTTTATACGTTATGCGTTATGCGTTATGCGTTATGCGTTTTGCGTTAAGCGTTATGCGTTATGCGTTATGCGTTAAGCGTTATGCGTTATGCGTTATGCGTTATGCGTTATGCGTTATGCGTTATGCGTTATGCGTTTTGCGTTATGCGTTATGCGTTATGCGTTATGCGTTATGCGTTATGCGTTATGCGTTATGCGTTATGCGTTATGCGTTATGCGTTATGCGTTATGCGTTATGCGTTATGCGTTATGCGTTATGCGTTATGCGTTATGCGTTATGCGTTATGCGTTATGCGTTATGCGTTATGCGTTATGCGTTATGCGTTATGCGTTATGCGTTATGCGTTATGCGTTATGCGTTATGCGTTATGCGTTATGCGTTATGCGTTATGCGTTATGCGTTATGCGTTATGCGTTATGCGTTATGCGATATGCGTTATGCGTTATGCGTTATGCGTTATGCGTTATGCGTTATGCGTTATGCGTTATGCGTTATGCGTTATGCGTTATGCGTTATGCGTTATGCGTTATGCGTTATGCGTTATGCGTTATGCGTTATGCGTTATGCGTTATGCGTTATGCGTTATGCGTTATGCGTTATGCGTTATGCGATATGCGTTATGCGTTATGCGTTAAGCGTTATGCGTTATGCGTTATGCGTTATGCGTTATGCGTTATGCGTTATGGGCTAAGCGTTATGCCTTATGGTTTATACGTTATGAGTTATGCGTTATGCGTTATGCGTTATACGTTATGCGTTATGCGTTATGCGTTATGCGTTATGCGTTATGCGTTATGCGTTATGCGTTATGCGTTATGCGTTATGCGTTATGCGTTATGCGTTATGCGTTATGCGTTATGCGTTATGCGTTATGCGTTATGCGTTATGCGTTATGCGTTAAGCGTTATGCGTTATGCGTTATGCGTTATGCGTTATGCGTTATGCGTTATGCGTTATGGGCTAAGCGTTATGCCTTATGGTTTATACGTTATGAGTTATGCGCTATGCGTTATGCGTTATGCGTTATGCGTTATGCGTTATGCGTTATGCGTTATGCGTTATGCGTTATGCGTTATGCGTTATGCGTTATGCGTTATGCGTTATGCGTTATGCGTTATGCGTTATGCGTTATGCGTTATGCGTTATGCGTTATGCGTTATGCGTTATGCGTTATGCGTTATGCGTTATGCGTTATGCGTTATGCGTTATGCGTTATGCGTTATGCGTTATGCGTTATGCGTTATGCGTTATGCGTTATGCGTTATGCGTTATGCGTTATGCGTTATGCGTTATGCGTTATGCGTTATGCGTTATGCGTTATGCGTTATGCGTTATGCGTTATGCGTTATGCGTTATGCGTTTTGCGTTAAGCGTTATGCGTTATGCGTTATGCGTTATGCGTTATGCGTTATGCGTTAAGCGTTATGCGTTATGCGTTATGCGTTATGCGTTATGCGTTATGCGTTATGCGTTATGCGTTTTGCGTTATGCGTTATGCGTTATGCGTTATGCGTTATGCGTTATGCGTTATGCGTTATGCGTTATGCGTTATGCGTTATGCGTTATGCGTTATGCGTTATGCGTTATGCGTTATGCGTTATGGCTTATGCGTTATGCGTTATGCGTTATGCGTTATGCGTTATGCGTTATGCGTTATGCGTTATGCGTTATGCGTTATGCGTTATGCGTTATGCGTTATGCGTTATGCGTTATGCGTTATGCGTTATGCGTTATGCGTTATGCGTTATGCGTTATGCGTTATGCGTTATGCGTTATGCGTTATGCGTTATGCGTTATGCGTTATGCGTTATGCGTTATGCGTTATGCGTTATGCGTTATGCGTTATGCGTTATGCGTTATGCGTTATGCGTTATGCGTTATGCGTTATGCGTTATGCGTTATGCGTTATGCGTTATGCGTTATGCGTTATGCGTTATGCGTTATGCGTTATGCGTTATGCGTTATGCGTTATGCGTTATGCGTTATGCGTTATGCGTTATGCGTTATGCGTTATGCGTTATGCGTTATGCGTTATGCGTTATGCGTTATGCGTTATGCGTTATGCGTTATGCGTTATGCGTTATGCGTTATGCGTTATGCGTTATGCGTTATGCGTTATGCGTTATGCGTTATGCGTTATGCGTTATGCGTTATGCGTTATGCGTTATGCGTTATGCGTTATGCGTTATGCGTTATGCGTTATGCGTTATGCGTTATGCGTTATGGGCTATGCGTTATGCCTTATGGTTTATACGTTATGCGTTATGCGTTATGCGTTATGCGTTATGCGTTATACGTTATGCGTTATGCGTTATGCGTTATGCGTTATGCGTTATGCGTTATACGTTATGCGTTATGCGTTATGCGTTATGCGTTATGCGTTATGCGTTATGCGTTATGCGTTATGCGTTATGCGTTATGCGTTATGCGGTATGCGTTATGCGTTATGCGTTATGCGTTATGCGTTATGCGTTATGCGTTATGCGTTATGCGTTATGCGTTATGCGTTATGCGTTATGCGTTATGCGTTATGCGTTATGCGTTATGCGTTATGCGTTATGCGTTATGCGTTATGCGTTATGCGTTATGCGTTATGCGTTATGCGTTATGCGTTATGCGTTATGCGTTATGCGTTATGCGTTATGCGTTATGCGTTATGCGTTATGCGTTATGCGTTATGCGTTATGCGTTACGCGTTAAGCGTTGTGCGTAACGGGTTATGCGTTATGCGTTATGCGTTACGCGTTAAGCGTTATGCGTAACGGGTTATGCGTTATGCGTTATGCGTTATGCGTTATGACTTTTGCATTATGCGTTGTGCGTTATGCGTTATGCGTTATGGGTTATGCGTTATGCGTTATGCGTTATGCGTTATGCGTTATGCGTTATGCGTTATGCGTTATGCGTTATGCGTTATGCGTTATGCGTTATGCGTTAAGCGTTATGCGTTATGCGTTATGCGTTATGCGTTATGCTTATGCGTTATGCGTTATGCGTTATGCGTTATGCGTTATGCGTATGCGTTATGCGTTATGCGTTATGCGTTATGCGTTATGCGTTATGCGTTATGCGTTATGCGTTATGCGTTATGCGTTATGCGTTATGCGTTATGCGTTATGCGTTATGCGTTATGCGCTATGCGATATGTTATGCGTTATGCGTTATGCGTTATGCGTTATGCGTTATGCGTTATGCGTTATGCGTTATGCGTTATGCGTTATGCGTTATGCGTTATGCGTTATGCGTTATGCGTATGCGTTAATTCGTTATGCGTTATGCGTTATGCGTTATGCGTTATGCGTTATGCGTTATGCGTTATGCGTTATGCGTTATGCGTTATGCGTTATGCGTTATGGGCTATGCGTTATGCCTTATGGTTTATACGTTATGCGTTATGCGTTATGCGTTATGCGTTATGCGTTTTGCGTTAAGCGTTATGCGTTATGCGTTATGCGTTATGCGTTATGCGTTATGCGTTATGCGTTATGCGTTATGCGTTATGCGTTATGCGTTATGCGTTATGCGTTATGCGTTATGCGTTATGCGTTATGCGTTATGCGTTATGCGTTATGCGTTATGCGTTATGCGTTATGCGTTATGCGTTATGCGTTATGCGTTATGCGTTATGGCGTTATGCGTTATGCGCTATGCGATATGCGTTATGCGTTATACGTTATGCGTTATGCGTTATGCGTTATGCGTTATGCGTTATGCGTTATGCGTTATGCGTTATGCGTTATGCGTTATGCGTTATGCGTTATGCGTTATGCGTTATGCGTTCAGCGTTATGCGTTATGCGTTATGCGTTATGCGTTATGCGTTATGCGTTATGCGTTAAGCGTTATGCGTTATGCGTTATGCGTTATGAGTTATGCGTTATGCGTTATGCGTTATGCGTTATGCGTTATGCGTTATGCGTAATGCGTTATGCGTTATGCGTTATGCGTTATGCGTTATGCGTTATGCGTTATGCGTTATGCGTTATGCGTTATGCGTTAAGCGTTATGCGTTATGCGTTATGCGTTATGCGTTATGCGTTATACGTTATGCGTTATGCGTTATGCGTTATGCGTTATGCGTTATGCGTTATGCGTTATGCGTTATGCGTTATGCGTTATGCGTTATGCGTTATGCGTTATGCGTTACGCGTTAAGCGTTGTGCGTAACGGGTTATGCGTTATGCGTTATGCGTTACGCGTTAAGCGTTATGCGTAACGGGTTATGCGTTATGCGTTATGCGTTATGACTTTTGCATTATGCGTTGTGCGTTATGCGTTATGCGTTATGGGTTATGCGTTATGCGTTATGCGTTATGCGTTATGCGTTATGCGTTATGCGTTATGCGTTATGCGTTATGCGTTAAGCGTTATGCGTTATGCGTTATGCGTTATGCGTTATGCGTTATGCGTTATGCGTTATGCGTTATGCGTTATGCGTTATGCGTTATGCGTTATGCGTTAAGCGTTATGCGTTATGCGTTATGCGTTATGCGTTATGCGTTATGCGTTATGCGTTATGCGTTATGCGTTATGCGTTATGCGTTATGCGTTATGCGTTATGCGTTATGCGTTATGCGTTATGCGTTATGCGTTATGCGTTATGCGTTATGCGTTATGCGTTATGCGTTATGCGTTATGCGTTATGCGTTATGCGTTATGCGTTATGCGTTATGCGTTATGCGTTATGCGTTATGCGTTATGCGTTATGCGTTATGCGTTATGCGTTATGCGTTATGCGTTATGCGTTATGCGTTATGCGTTATGCGTTATGCGTTATGCGTTATGCGTTATGCGTTATGCGTTATGCGATATGCGTTATGCGTTATGCGTTAAGCGTTATGCGTTATGCGTTATGCGTTATGCGTTATGCGTTATGGGCTAAGCGTTATGCCTTAAGCGTTATGCGTTATGCGTTATGCGTCAAGCGTTATCCGTTATGCGTTATGCGTTATGCGTTATGCGTTATGCGTTAAGCGTTATGCGTTATGCGTTAAGCGTTATGCGTTATGCGTTATGCGTTATGCGTTATGCGTTATGCGTTATGCGTTATGCGTTATGCGTTATGCGTTATGCGTTATGCGTTATGCGTTATGCGTTATGCGTTATGCGTTATGCGTTATGCGTTATGCGTTATGCGTTATGCGTTATGCGTTATGCGTTATGCGTTATGCGTTATGCGTTATGCGTTATGCTTTATGCGTTATGCGTTATGCGTTATGCGTTATGCGTTATGCGTTATGCGTTATGCGTTAAGCGTTATGCGTTATGCGTTATGCGTCAAGCGTTATCCGTTATGCGTTATGCGTTATGCGTTATGCGTTATGCGTTATGCGTTATGCGTTAAGCGTTATGCGTTATGCGTTATGCGTCAAGCGTTATCCGTTATGCGTTATGCGTTATGCGTTATGCGTTATGCGTTATGCGTTATGCGTTATGCGTTATGCGTTAAGCGTTATGCGTTATGCGTTATGCGTTATGCGTTATGCGTTATGCGTTAAGCGTTATGCGTTATGCGTTATGCGTCAAGCGTTATCCGTTATGCGTTATGCGTTATGCGTTATGCGTTATGCGTTAAGCGTTATGCGTTATGCGTTATGCGTTATGCGTTATGCGTTATGCGTTATGCGTTATGCGTTATGCGTTATGCGTTATGCGTTAAGCGTTATGCGTTATGCGTTATGCGTTATGCGTTATGCGTTATGCGTTATGCGTTAAGCGTTATGCGTTATGCGTTATGCGTCAAGCGTTATCCGTTATGCGTTATGCGTTATGCGTTATGCGTTATGCGTTATGCGTTAAGCGTTATGCGTTATGCGTTATGCGTTATGCGTTATGCGTTATGCGTTATGCGTTATGCGTTATGCGTTATGCGTTATGCGTTATGCGTTATGCGTATGCGTTATGCGTTATGCGTTATGCGTTATGCGTTATGCGTTATGCGTTATGCGTTATGCGTTATGCGTTATGCGTTATGCGTTATGCGTTATGCGTTATGCGTTATGCGTTATGCGTTATGCGTTATGCGTTATGCGTTATGC
Source organism: Lasioglossum baleicum (assembly GCF_051020765.1). Taxonomy (NCBI): domain Eukaryota; kingdom Metazoa; phylum Arthropoda; class Insecta; order Hymenoptera; family Halictidae; genus Lasioglossum; species Lasioglossum baleicum. The sequence continues at coordinate 37,988 of NW_027469688.1, forward strand.
GTTATGCGTTATGCGTTATGCGTTATGCGTTATGCGTTATGCGTTATGCGTTATGCGTTATGCGTTATGCGTTATGCGTTATGCGTTATGCGTTATGCGTTATGCGTTATGCGTTATGCGTTATGCGTTATGCGTTATGAGTTATGCGTTATGCGTTATGCGTTATGCGTTATGCGTTATGCGTTATGCGTTATGCGTTATGCGTTATGCGTTATGCGTTATGCGTTATGCGTTATGCGTTATGCGTTATGCGTTATGCGTTATGCGTTATGCGTTATGCGTTATGCGTTAAGCGTTATGCGTTATGCGTTATGCGTTATGCGTTATGCGTTATGCGTTATGCGTTATGCGTTATGCGTTATGCGTTATGCGTTATGCGTTATGCGTTATGCGTTATGCGTTATGCGTTATGCGTTATGCGTTATGCGTTATGCGTTATGCGTTATGCGTTATGCGTTATGCGTTATGCGTTATGCGTTATGCGTTATGCGTTATGCGTTATGCGTTATGCGTTATGCGTTATGCGTTATGCGTTATGCGTTATGCGTTATGGCGTTATGCGTTATGCGTTATGCGTTATGCGTTATGCGTTATGCGTTATGCGTTATGCGTTATGCGTTATGCGTTATGCGTTATGCGTTATGCGTTATGCGATATGCGTTATGCGTTATGCGTTAAGCGTTATGCGTTATGCGTTATGCGTTATGCGTTATGCGTTATGGGCTAAGCGTTATGCCTTAAGCGTTATGCGTTATGCGTTATGCGTCAAGCGTTATCCGTTATGCGTTATGCGTTATGCCTTAAGCGTTATGCGTTATGCGTTATGCGTTATGCGTTATGCGTTATGCGTTAAGCGTTATGCGTTATGCGTTATGCGTTATGCGTTATGCGTTATGCGTTATGCGTTATGCGTTATGCGTTATGCGTTATGCGTTATGCGTTATGCGTTATGCGTTATGCGTTATGCGTTATGCGTTATGCGTTATGCGTTATGCGTTATGCGTTATGCGTTATGTGTTATGCGTTATGCGTTATGCGTTATGCGTTATGCGTTATGCGATATGCGTTATGCGTTATGCGTTAAGCGTTATGCGTTATGCGTTATGCGTTATGCGTTATGCGTTATGGGCTAAGCGTTATGCCTTAAGCGTTATGCGTTATGCGTTATGCGTCAAGCGTTATCCGTTATGCGTTATGCGTTATGCCTTAAGCGTTATGCGTTATGCGTTATGCGTTATGCGTTATGCGTTATGCGTTAAGCGTTATGCGTTATGCGTTATGCGTTATGCGTTATGCGTTATGCGTTATGCGTTATGCGTTATGCGTTATGCGTTATGCGTTATGCGTTATGCGTTATGCGTTATGCGTTATGCGTTATGCGTTATGCGTTATGCGTTATGCGTTATGCGTTATGCGTTATGCGATATGCGTTATGCGTTATGCGTTAAGCGTTATGCGTTATGCGTTATGCGTTATGCGTTATGCGTTATGCGTTATGCGTTATGGGCTAAGCGTTATGCCTTAAGCGTTATGCGTTATGCGTTATGCGTCAAGCGTTATCCGTTATGCGTTATGCGTTATGCGTTATGCGTTATGCGTTAAGCGTTATGCGATATGCGTTATGCGTTATGCGTTAAGCGTTATGCGTTATGCGTTATGCGTTATGCGTTATGCGTTATGCGTTATGCGTTATGCGTTATGGGCTAAGCGTTATGCCTTAAGCGTTATGCGTTATGCGTTATGCGTCAAGCGTTATCCGTTATGCGTTATGCGTTATGCGTTATGCGTTATGCGTTAAGCGTTATGCGTTATTCGTTATGCGTTATGCGTTATGCGTTATGCGTTATGCGTCATGCGTTATGCGTTATGCGTTATGCGTTATGCGTTATGCGTTATGCGTTATGCGTTATGCGTTATGCGTTATGCGTTATGCGTTATGCGTTATGCGTTATGCGTTATGCGTTATGCGTTATGCGTTGTGCGTTATGCGTAATGCGTTATGCGTTATGCGTTATGCGTTATGCTTATGCGTTATGCGTTATGCGTTATGCGTTATGCGTTATGCGTTATGCGTTAAGCGTTATGCGTTATGCGTTATGCGTCAAGCGTTATCCGTTATGCGTTATGCGTTATGCGTTATGCGTTATGCGTTATGCGTTAAGCGTTATGCGTTATGCGTTATGCGTCAAGCGTTATCCGTTATGCGTTATGCGTTATGCGTTATGCGTTATGCGTTATGCGTTATGCGTTATGCGTTAAGCGTTATGCGTTATGCGTTATGCGTTATGCGTTATGCGTTATGCGTTAAGCGTTATGCGTTATGCGTTATGCGTCAAGCGTTATCCGTTATGCGTTATGCGTTATGCGTTATGCGTTATGCGTTAAGCGTTATGCGTATGCGTTATGCGTATGCGTTATGCGTTATGCGTTATGCGTTATGCGTTATGCGTTATGCGTTATGCGTTATGCGTTATGCGTTATGCGTTATGCGTTATGCGTTATGCGTTAAGCGTTATGCGTTATGCGTTATGCGTTATGCGTTATGCGTTATGAGTTAAGCGTTATGCGTTATGCGTTATGCGTCAAGGTTATCCGTTATGCGTTATGCGTTATGCGTTATGCGTTATGCGTTAAGCGTTATGCGTTATGCGTTAGCGTTATGCGTTATGCGTTATGCGTTATGCGTTATGCGTTATGCGTTATGCGTTATGCGTTATGCGTTATGCGTTATGCGTTATGCGTTATGCGTTATGCGTTATGCGTTATGCGTTATGCGTTATGCGTTATGCGTTATGCGTTATGCGTTATGCGTTATGCGTTATGCGTTATGCGTTATGCGTTATGCGTTATGCGTTATGCGTTATGCGTTATGCGTTATGCGTTATGCGTTATGCGTTATGCGTTATGCGTATGCGTTATGCGTTATGCGTTATGCGTTATGCGTTATGCGTTATGCGTTATGCGTTATGCGTTATCGTTATGCGTTATGCGTTATGCGTTATGCGTTATGCGTTATGCGTTATGCGTTATGCGTTATGCGTTATGCGTTATGCGTTATGCGTTATGCGTTATGCGTTATGCGTTATGCGTTATGCGTTATGCGTTATGCGTTATGCGTTATGCGTTATGCGTTATGCGTTATGCGTTATGCGTTATGCGTATGCGTTATGCGTTATGCGTTATGCGTTATGCGTTATGCGTTATGCGTTATGCGTTATGCGTTTGCGTTATGCGTTATGAGTTATGCGTTATGCGTTATGCGTTATGCGTTATGCGTTATGCGTTATGCGTTATGCGTTATGCGTTATGCGTTATGCGTTATGCGTTATGCGTTATGCGTTATGCGTTATGCGTTATGCGTTATGCGTTATGCGTTATGCGTTATGCGTTATGCGTTATGCGTTATGCGTTATGCGTTATGCGTTATGCGTTATGCGTTATGCGTTATGCGTTATGCGTTATGCGTTATGCGTTATGCGTTATGCGTTATGCGTTATGCGTTATGCGTTATGCGTTATGCGTTATGCGTTATGCGTTATGCGTTATGCGTTATGCGTTATGCGTTATGCGTTATGCGTTATGCGTTATGCGTTATGCGTTAAGCGTTATGCGTTATGCGTTATGCGTTATGCGTTATGCGTTATGCGTTATGCGTTATGCGTTATGCGTTATGCGTTATGCGTTATGCGTTATGCGTTATGCGTTATGCGTTATGCGTTATGCGTTATGCGATATGCGTTATGCGGTATGCGTTAAGCGTTATGCGTTATGCGTTATGCGTTATGCGTTATGCGTTATGGGCTAAGCGTTATGCCTTAAGCGTTATGCGTTATGCGTTATGCGTCAAGCGTTATCCGTTATGCGTTATGCGTTATGCCTTAAGCGTTATGCGTTAAGCGTTATGCGTTATGCGTTATGCGTTATGCGTTATGCGTTATGCGTTATGCGTTATGCGTTATGCGTTATGCGTTATGCGTTATGCGTTATGCGTTATGCGTTATGCGTTATGCGTTATGCGTTATGCGTTATGCGTTATGCGTTATGCGTTATGCGTTGTGCGTTATGCGTAATGCGTTATGCGTTATGCGTTATGCGTTATGCTTTATGCGTTATGCGTTATGCGTTATGCGTTATGCGTTATGCGTTATGCGTTAAGCGTTATGCGTTATGCGTTATGCGTCAAGCGTTATCCGTTATGCGTTATGCGTTATGCGTTATGCGTTATGCGTTATGCGTTAAGCGTTATGCGTTATGCGTTATGCGTCAAGCGTTATCCGTTATGCGTTATGCGTTATGCGTTATGCGTTATGCGTTATGCGTTATGCGTTATGCGTTATGCGTTATGCGTTAAGCGTTATGCGTTATGCGTTATGCGTATGCGTATGCGTTATGCGTTATGCGTTATGCGTTATGCGTTAAGCGTTATGCGTTATGCGTTATGCGTCAAGCGTTATCCGTTATGCGTTATGCGTTATGCGTTATGCGTTATGCGTTAAGCGTTATGCGTTATGCGTTATGCGTTATGCGTTATGCGTTATGCGTTATGCGTTATGCGTTATGCGTTATGCGTTATGCGTTATGCGTTATGCGTTATGCGTTATGCGTTATGCGTTATGCGTTATGCGTTAAGCGTTATGCGTTATGCGTTATGCGTTATGCGTTATGCGTTATGCGTTATGCGTTAAGCGTTATGCGTTATGCGTTATGCGTCAAGCGTTATCCGTTATGCGTTATGCGTTATGCGTTATGCGTTATGCGTTAAGCGTTATGCGTTATGCGTTATGCGTTATGCGTTATGCGTTATGCGTTATGCGTTATGCGTTATGCGTTATGCGTTTATGCGTTATGCGTTATGCGTTATGCGTTATGCGTTATGCGTTATGCGTTATGCGTTATGCGTTATGCGTTATGCGTTATGCGTTATGCGTTATGCGTTAAGCGTTATGCGTTATGCGTTATGCGTTATGCGTTATGCGTTATGCGTTATGCGTTATGCGTTATGCGTTATGCGTTATGCGTTATGCGTTATGCGTTATGCGTTATGCGTTATGCGTTATGCGTTATGCGTTATGCGTTATGCGTTAAGCGTTATGCGTTATGCGTTATGCGTTATGCGTTATGCGTTATGCGTTATGCGTTATGCGTTATGCGTTATGCGTTATGCGTTATGCGTTATGCGTTATGCGTTATGCGTTATGCGTTATGCGTTATGCGTTATGCGTTATGCGTTATGCGTTATGCGTTATGCGTTATGCGTTATGCGTTATGCGTTATGCGTTATGCGTTATGCGTTATGCGTTATGCGTTATGCGTTATGCGTTATGCGTTATGCGTTATGCGTTATGCGTTATGCGTTATGCGTTATGCGTTATGCGTTATGCGTTATGCGTTATGCGTTATGCGTTATGCGTTATGCGTTATGCGTTATGCGTTATGCGTTATGCGTTGCTTATGCGTTATGCGTTATGCGTTATGCGTTATGCGTTATGCGTTATGCGTTATGCGTTATGCGTTATGCGTTATGCGTTATGCGTTATGCGTTATGCGTTATGCGTTATGCGTTATGCGTTATGCGTTATGCGTTATGCGTTATGCGTTATGCGTTATGCGTTATGCGTTATGCGTTATGCGTTATGCGTTATGCGATATGCGTTATGCGTTATGCGTTAAGCGTTATGCGTTATGCGTTATGCGTTATGCGTTATGGGCTAAGCGTTATGCCTTATGGTTTATACGTTATGAGTTATGCGTTATGCGTTATGCGTTATGCGTTATGCGTTATGCGTTATGCGTTATGCGTTATGCGTTATGCGTTATGCGTTATGCGTTATGCGTTATGCGTTATGCGTTATGCGTTATGCGTTATGCGTTATGCGTTATGCGTTATGCGTTATGCGTTATGCGTTATGCGTTATGCGTTAAGCGTTATGCGTTATGCGTTATGCGTTATGCGTTATGCGTTATGGGCTAAGCGTTATGCCTTATGGTTTATACGTTATGAGTTATGCGCTATGCGTTATGCGTTATGCGTTATGCGTTATGCGTTATGCGTTATGCGTTATGCGTTATGCGTTATGGCGTTATGCGTTATGGGCTAAGCGTTATGCCTTATGGTTTATACGTTATGCGTTATGCGTTATGCGTTATGCGTTATGAGTTTTGCGTTACGCGTTAAGCGTTATGCGCAATGGGTTATGCGTTATGCGTTATGCGTTATGGGCTAAGCGTTATGCCTTATGGTTTATACGTTATGAGTTATGCGCTATGCGTTATGCGTTATGCGTTATGCGTTATGCGTTATGCGTTATGCGTTATGCGTTATGCGTTATGCGTTATGCGTTATGCGTTATGCGTTAAGCGTTATGCGTTATGCGTTATGCGTTATGCGTTATGCGTTATGGGTCTAAGCGTTATGCCTTATGGTTTATACGTTATGAGTTATGCGCTATGCGTTATGCGTTATGCGTTATGCGTTATGCGTTATGCGTTATGCGTTATGCGTTATGCGTTATGCGTTATGCGTTATGCGTTATGCGTTATGCGTTATGCGTTATGCGTTATGCGTTATGCGTTATGCGTTATGGTTTATACGTTATGCGTTATGCGTTATGCGTTATGAGTTTTGCGTTACGTGTTAAGCGTTATGCGTTATGCGTTATGCGTTATGCGTTATGCGTTATGCGTTATGCGTTATGCGTTATGCGTTATGCGTTATGCGTTATGCGTTATGCGTTATGCGTTATGCGTTATGCGTTATGCGTTATGCGTTATGCGTTATGCGTTATGCGTTATGCGTTATGCGTTATGCGTTATGCGTTATGCGTTATGCGTTATGCGTTATGCGTTATGCGTTATGCGTTATGCGTTATGCGTTATGCGTTATGCGTTATGCGTTATGCGTTATGCGTTATGCGTTATGCGTTATGCGTTATGCGTTATGCGTTATGCGTTATGCGTTATGCGTTATGCGTTATGCGTTATGCGTTATGCGTTATGCGTTATGCGTTATGCGTTATGGGCTAAGCGTTATGCCTTATGGTTTATACGTTATGCGTTATGCGTTACGCGTTATGAGTTTTGCGTTACGCGTTAAGCGTTATGCGCAATGGGTTATGCGTTATGCGTTATGCGTTATGCGTTATGCGTTATGCGTTATGCGTTATGCGTTATGCGTTATGCGTTATGCGTTATGCGTTATGCGTTATGCGTTATGCGTTATGCGTTATGCGTTATGAGTTATGCGTTATGCGTTATGCGTTATGAGTTATGCGTTATGCGTTATGCGTTATGCGTTATGCGTTATGCGTTATGCGTTATGCGTTATGCGTTATGCGTAATGCGTTATGCGTTATGCGTTATGCGTTATGCGTTATGGGCTAAGCGTTATGCCTTATGGTTTATACGTTATGAGTTATGCGTTATGCGTTATGCGTTATGCGTTATGCGTTATGCGTTATGAGTTTTGCGTTACGCGTTAAGCGTTATGCGCAATGGGTTATGCGTTATGCGTTATGCGTTATGCGTTATGCGTTATGCGTTATGAGTTTTGCGTTACGTGTTAAGCGTTATGCGTTATGCGTTATGCGTTATGCGTTATGCGTTATGCGTTATGCGTTATGCGTTATGCGTTATGCGTTATGCGTTATGCGTTATGCGTTATGCGTTATGCGTTATGCGTTATGCGTTATGCGTAATGCGTTATGCGTTATGCGTAATGCGTTATGCGTTATGCGTTATGCGTTATGCGTTATGCGTTATGCGTTATGCGTTATGCGTTATGCGTTATGCGTTATGCGTTATGCGTTATGCGTTATGCGTTATGCGTTATGCGTTATGCGTTATGCGTTATGCGTTATGCGTTAAGCGTTATGCGTTATACGTTATGCGTTATGCGTTATGCGTCATGCGTTATGCGTTATGCGTTATGCGTTATGCGTTATGCGTTATACGTTATGCGTTATGCGTTATGCGTTATGCGTTATGCGTTATGCGTTATGCGTTATGCGTTATACGTTATGCGTTATGCGTTATGCGTTATGCGTTATGCGTTATGCGTTATGCGTTATGCGTTATGCGTTATGCGTTATGCGTTATGCGTTATGCGTTATGCGTTATGCGTTATGCGTTATGCGTTATGCGTTATGCGTTATGCGTTATGCGTTATGCGTTATGCGTTATGCGTTATGCGTTATGCGTTATGCGTTATGCGTTATGCGTTATGCGTTATGCGTTATGGGCTAAGCGTTATGCCTTATGGTTTATACGTTATGAGTTATGCGTTATGCGTTATGCGTTATGCGTTATGCGTTATGCGTTATGCGTTATGCGTTATGCGTTATGCGTTATGCGTTATGCGTTATGCGTTATGCGTTATGCGTTATGCGTTATGGGCTAAGCGTTATGCCTTATGGTTTATACGTTATGCGTTATGCGTTATGCGTTATGCGTTATGCGTTATGCGTTATGCGTTATGCGTTATGCGTTATGCGTTATGCGTTATGCGTTATGCGTTATGCGTTATGCGTTATGCGTTATGCGTTATGGGCTAAGCGTTATGCCTTATGGGTTATACGTTATGAGTTATGCGTTATGCGTTATGCGTTATGCGTTATGCGTTATGCGTTATGCGTTATGCGTTATGCGTTATGCGTTATGCGTTATGCGTTATGCGTTATGCGTTATGCGTTATGCGTTATGCGTTATGCGTTATGCGTTATGCGTTATGCGTTATGCGTTATGCGTTATGCGTTATGCGTTATGCGTTATGCGTTATGCGTTATGCGTTATGCGTTATGCGTTATGCGTTATGCGTTATGGGCTAAGCGTTATGCCTTATGGTTTATACGTTATGAGTTATGCGTTATGCGTTATGCGTTATGCGTTATGCGTTATGCGTTATGAGTTTTGCGTTACGTGTTAAGCGTTATGCGCAATGGGTTATGCGTTATGCGTTATGCGTTATGCGTTATGCGTTATGCGTTATGCGTTATGCGTTATGCGTTATGCGTTATGCGTTATGCGTTATGCGTTATGCGTTATGCGTTATGCGTTATGCGTTATGCGTTATGCGTTATGCGTTCTGCGTTATGCGTTATGCGTTATGCGTTATGCGTTATGCGTTATGCGTTAAGCGTTATGCGCAATGGGTTATGCGTTATGCGTTATGCGTTATGCGTTATGTGTTATGCGTTATGCGTTATGCGTTATGCGTTATGCGTTATGAGTTATGCGTTATGCGTTATGAGTTATGCGTTATGCGTTATGCGTTATGAGTTATGCGTTATGCGTTATGCGTTATGCGTTATGCGTTATGCGTTATGCGTTATGCGTTATGCGTAATGCGTTATGCGTTATGCGTTATGCGTTATGCGTTATGGGCTAAGCGTTATGCCTTATGGTTTACACGTTATGAGTTATGCGTTATGCGTTATGCGTTATGCGTTATGCGTTATGCGTTATGCGTTATGCGTTATGCGTTATGCGTTATGCGTTATGCGTTATGCGTTATGCGTTATGCGTTATGCGTTATGCGTTATGCGTTATGGGCTAAGCGTTATGCCTTATGGTTTATACGTTATGCGTTATGCGTTACGCGTTATGAGTTTTGCGTTACGCGTTAAGCGTTATGCGCAATGGGTTATGCGTTATGCGTTATGCGTTATGCGTTATGCGTTATGCGTTATGCGTTATGCGTTATGCGTTATGCGTTATGCGTTATGCGTTATGCGTTATGCGTTATGCGTTATGCGTTATGCGTTATGCGTTATGCGTTATGCGTTATGCGTTATGCGTTATGCGTTATGCGTTATGCGTTATGGGCTAAGCGTTATGCCTTATGGGTTATACGTTATGAGTTATGCGTTATGCGTTATGCGTTATGCGTTATGCGTTATGCGTTATGCGTTATGCGTTATGCGTTATGCGTTATGCGTTATGCGTTATGCGTTATGCGTTATGCGTTATGCGTTATGCGTTATGCGTTATGCGTTATGCGTTATGCGTTATGCGTTATGCGTTATGCGTTATGCGTTATGCGTTATGGGCTAAGCGTTATGCCTTATGGTTTGTACGTTATGAGTTATGCGTTATGCGTTATGCGTTATGCGTTATGCGTTATGCGTTATGCGTTATGCGTTATGAGTTTTGCGTTACGTGTTAAGCGTTATGCGCAATGGGTTATGCGTTATGCGTTATGCGTTATGCGTTATGCGTTATGCGTTATGCGTTATGCGTTATGCGTTATGCGTTATGCGTTATGCGTTATGCGTTATGCGTTATGCGTTATGCGTTATGCGTTATGCGTTATGCGTTATGCGTTATGCGTTATGCGTTAAGCGTTATGGGCTATGCGTTATGCCTTATAGTTTATACGTTATGCGTTATGCGTTATGCGTTATGCGTTATGCGTTATGCGTTATGCGTTCTGCGTTATGCGTTATGCGTTATGCGTTATGCGTTATGCGTTATGCGTTATGCGTTATGCGTTATGCGTTATGCGTTAAGCGTTATGCGCAATGGGTTATGCGTTATGCGTTATGCGTTATGCGTTATGCGTTATGCGTTATGCGTTATGCGTTATGCGTTATGCGATATGCGTTATGAGTTATGCGTTATGCGTTATGAGTTATGCGTTATGCGTTATGCGTTATGAGTTATGCGTTATGCGTTATGCGTTATGCGTTATGCGTTATGCGTTATGCGTTATGCGTTATGCGTTATGCGTAATGCGTTATGCGTTATGCGTTATGCGTTATGCGTTATGCGTTATGCGTTATGGGCTAAGCGTTATGCCTTATGGTTTATACGTTATGAGTTATGCGTTATGCGTTATGCGTTATGCGTTATGCGTTATGCGTTATGCGTTATGCGTTATGCGTTATGCGTTATGCGTTATGCGTTATGCGTTATGGGCTAAGCGTTATGCCTTATGGTTTATACGTTATGCGTTATGCGTTACGCGTTATGAGTTTTGCGTTACGCGTTAAGCGTTATGCGCAATGGGTTATGCGTTATGCGTTATGCGTTATGCGTTATGCGTTATGCGTTATGCGTTATGCGTTATGCGTTATGGGCTAAGCGTTATGCCTTATGGTTTATACGTTATGCGTTATGCGTTACGCGTTATGAGTTTTGCGTTACGCGTTAAGCGTTATGCGCAATGGGTTATGCGTTATGCGTTATGCGTTATGCGTTATGCGTTATGCGTTATGCGTTATGCGTTATGCGTTATGCGTTATGCGTTATGCGTTATGCGTTATGCGTTATGCGTTATGCGTTATACGTTATGCGTTATGCGTTATGCGTTATGCGTTATGCGTTATGCGTTATGCGTTATGCGTTATGCGTTATGCGTTATGCGTTATGCGTTATGCGTTATGCGTTATGCGTTATGCGTTATGCGTTATGCGTTATGCGTTATGCGTTATGCGTTATGCGTTATGCGTTATGCGTTATGCGTTATGCGTTATGCGTTATGCGTTATGCGTTATGCGTTATGCGTTATGCGTTATGCGTTATGCGTTATGCGTTATGCGTTATGCGTTATGCGTTATGCGTTATGCGTTATGCGTTATGCGTTATGGGCTAAGCGTTATGCCTTATGGTTTATACGTTATGAGTTATGCGTTATGCGTTATGCGTTATGCGTTATGCGTTATGCGTTATGCGTTATGCGTTATGCGTTATGGGCTAAGCGTTATGCCTTATGGTTTATACGTTATGCGTTATGCGTTATGCGTTATGCGTTATGCGTTATGCGTTATGCGTTATGCGTTATGCGTTATGCGTTATGCGTTATGCGTTATGCGTTATGCGTTATGCGTTATGCGTTATGCGTTATGCGTTATGCGTTATGCGTTATGCGTTATGGGCTAAGCGTTATGCCTTATGGGTTATACGTTATGAGTTATGCGTTATGCGTTATGCGTTATGCGTTATGCGTTATGCGTTATGCGTTATGCGTTATGCGTTATGCGTTATGCGTTATGCGTTATGCGTTATGCGTTATGCGTTATGCGTTATGCGTTATGCGTTATGCGTTATGCGTTATGCGTTATGCGTTATGCGTTATGCGTTATGCGTTATGCGTTATGCGTTATGCGTTATGCGTTATGCGTTATGCGTTATGCGTTATGCGTTATGCGTTATGCGTTATGCGTTATGCGTTATGCGTTATGCGTTATGGGCTAAGCGTTATGCCTCATGGTTTATACGTTATGAGTTATGCGTTATGCGTTATGCGTTATGCGTTATGCGTTATGCGTTATGAGTTTTGCGTTACGTGTTAAGCGTTATGCGCAATGGGTTATGCGTTATGCGTCTATGCGTTATGCGTTATGCGTTATGCGTTATGCGTTATGCGTTATGCGTTATGCGTTATGCGTTATGCGTTATGCGTTATGCGTTATGCGTTATGCGTTATGCGTTATGCGTTATGCGTTATGCGTTATGGGCTATGCGTTATGCCTTATGGTTTATACGTTATGCGTTATGCGTTATGCGTTATGCGTTATGCGTTATGCGTTATGCGTTATGCGTTATGCGTTATGCGTTATGCGTTATGGGCTAAGCGTTATGCCTTATGGTTTATACGTTATGAGTTATGCGTTATGCGTTATGCGTTATGCGTTATGCGTTATGCGTTATGCGTTATGCGTTATGCGTTATGCGTTATGCGTTATGCGTTATGCGTTATGCGTTATGCGTTATGCGTTATGCGTTATGCGTTATGCGTTATGCGTTATGCGTTATGCGTTATGCCTTATGGTTTATGCGTTATGCGTTATGCGTTATGCGTTATGCGTTATGCGTTATGCGTTATGCGTTATGCGCAATGGGTTATGCGTTATGCGTTATGCGTTATGCGTTATGCGTTATGCGTTATGCGTTATGCGTTATGCGTTATGCGTTATGCGTTATGCGTTATGCGTTATGCGTTATGCGTTATGCGTTATGCGTTATGCGTTATGCGTTATGCGTTATGCGTTATGCGTTATGCGTTATGCGTTATGCGTTATGCGTTATGCGTTATGCGTTATGCGTTATGGGCTATGCGTTATGCCTTATGGTTTATACGTTATGCGTTATGCGTTATGCGTTATGCGTTATGCGTTATGCGTTATGCGTTATGCGTTATGCGTTATGGGCTAAGCGTTATGCATTATGGTTTATACGTTATGAGTTATGCGTTATGCGTTATGCGTTATGCGTTATGCGTTATGCGTTATGCGTTATGCGTTATGCGTTAAGCGTTATGCGTTATGCGTTATGCGTTATGAGTTATGCGTTATGCGTTATGCGTTATGCGTTATGCGTTATGCGTTATGCGTTATGCGTTATGCGTTATGCGTTATGCGTTATGCGTTATGCGTTATGAGTTATGCGTTATGCGTTCAGCGTTATGCGTTATGCGTTATGCGTTATGCGTTATGCGTTATGCGTTAAGCGTTATGCGTTATGCGTTATGCGTTATGAGTTATGCGTTATGCGTTATGCGTTATGCGTTATGCGTTATGCGTTATGCGTTATGCGTAATGCGTTATGCGTTATGCGTTATGCGTTATGCGTTATGCGTTATGCGTTATGCGTTATGCGTTATGCGTTATGCGTTATGCGTTATGCGTTATGCGTTATGCGTTAAGCGTTATGCGTTATGCGTTATGCGTTATGCGTTATGCGTTATGCGTTATGCGTTATGCGTTATGCGTTATGCGTTATGCGTTATGCGTTATGCGTTATGCGTTATACGTTATGCGTTATGCGTTATGCGTTATGCGTTATGCGTTATGCGTTATGCGTTATGCGTTATGCGTTATGCGTTATGCGTTATGCGTTATGCGTTATGCGTTATGCGTTATGCGTCATGCGTTATGCGTTATGCGTTATGCGTTATGCGTTATGCGTTATGCGTTATGCGTTATGCGTTATGCGTTATGCGTTATGCGTTATGCGTTATGCGTTATGCGTTATGCGTTATGCGTTATGCGTTATGCGTTATGCGTTATGCGTTATGCGTTATGCGTTATGCGTTATGCGTTATGCGTTATGCGTTATGCGTTATGCGTTATGCGTTATGCGTTATGCGTTATGCGTTATGCGTCATGCGTTATGCGTTATGCGTTATGCGTTATGCGTTATGCGTTATGCGTTATGCGTTATGCGTTATGCGTTATGCGTTATGCGTTATGCGTTATGCGTTATGCGTTATGCGTTATGCGTTATGCGTTATGCGTTATGCGTTATGCGTTATGCGTTAAGCGTTATGCGTTATGCGTTATGCGTCAAGCGTTATCCGTTATGCGTTATGCGTTATGCGTTATGCGTTATGCGTTATGCGTTATGCGTTAAGCGTTATGCGTTATGCGTTATGCGTCAAGCGTTATCCGTTATGCGTTATGCGTTATGCGTTATGCGTTATGCGTTATGCGTTATGCGTTATGCGTTATGCGTTATGCGTTATGCGTTATGCGTTATGCGTTATGCGTTATGCGTTATGCGTTATGCGTTATGCGTTATGCGTTATGCGTTATGCGTTATGCGTTATGCGTTATGCGTTATGCGTTGTGCGTTATGCGTAATGCGTTATGCGTTATGCGTTATGCGTTATGCTTTATGCGTTATGCGTTATGCGTTATGCGTTATGCGTTATGCGTTATGCGTTATGCGTTAAGCGTTATGCGTTATGCGTTATGCGTTATGCGTCAAGCGTTATCCGTTATGCGTTATGCGTTATGCGTTATGCGTTATGCGTTATGCGTTATGCGTTATGCGTTATGCGTTATGCGTTATGCGTTATGCGTTAAGCGTTATGCGTTATGCGTTATGCGTCAAGCGTTATCCGTTATGCGTTATGCGTTATGCGTTATGCGTTATGCGTTAAGCGTTATGCGTTATGCGTTGTGCGTTATGCGTAATGCGTTATGCGTTATGCGTTAAGCGTTATGCGTTATGCGTTATGCGTTATGCGTTATGCGTTATGCGTTGTGCGTTATGCGTAATGCGTTATGCGTTATGCGTTATGCGTTATGCGTTATGCGTTATGCGTTATGCGTTATGCGTTATGCGTTATGCGTTATGCGTTATGCGTTAAGCGTTATGCGTTATGCGTTATGCGTCATGCGTCAAGCGTTATCCGTTATGCGTTATGCGTTATGCGTTATGCGTTATGCGTTATGCGTTAAGCGTTATGCGTTATGCGTTATGCGTCAAGCGTTATCCGTTATGCGTTATGCGTTATGCGTTATGCGTTAAGCGTTATGCGTTATGCGTTATGCGTTATGCGTTATGCGTTATGCGTTATGCGTTATGCGTTATGCGTTATGCGTTATGCGTTATGCGTTATGCGTTATGCGTTATGCGTTATGCGTTATGCGTTATGCGTTATGCGTTATGCGTTATGCGTTATGCGTTATGCGTTATGCGTTATGCGTTATGCGTTGTGCGTTATGCGTAATGCGTTATGCGTTATGCGTTATGCGTTATGCGTTATGCGTTATGCGTTATGGGCTAAGCGTTATGCCTTATGGTTTATACGTTATGCGTTATGCGTTACGCGTTATGAGTTTTGCGTTACGCGTTAAGCGTTATGCGCAATGGGTTATGCGTTATGCGTTATGCGTTATGCGTTATGCGTTATGCGTTATGCGTTATGCGTTATGCGTTATGCGTTATGCGTTATGCGTTATGCGTTATGCGTTATGCGTTATGCGTTATGCGTTATGCGTTATGCGTTATGCGTTATGCGTTATGGGCTAAGCGTTATGCCTTATGGGTTATACGTTATGAGTTATGCGTTATGCGTTATGCGTTATGCGTTATGCGTTATGCGTTATGCGTTATGCGTTATGCGTTATGCGTTATGCGTTATGCGTTATGCGTTATGCGTTATGCGTTATGCGTTATGCGTTATGCGTTATGCGTTATGCGTTATGCGTTATGCGTTATGCGTTATGCGTTATGCGTTATGCGTTATGCGTTATGCGTTATGGGCTAAGCGTTATGCCTTATGGTTTGTACGTTATGAGTTATGCGTTATGCGTTATGCGTTATGCGTTATGCGTTATGCGTTATGCGTTATGCGTTATGAGTTTTGCGTTACGTGTTAAGCGTTATGCGCAATGGGTTATGCGTTATGCGTTATGCGTTATGCGTTATGCGTTATGCGTTATGCGTTATGCGTTATGCGTTATGCGTTATGCGTTATGCGTTATGCGTTATGCGTTATGCGTTATGCGTTATGCGTTATGCGTTATGCGTTATGCGTTATGCGTTATGCGTTAAGCGTTATGGGCTATGCGTTATGCCTTATAGTTTATACGTTATGCGTTATGCGTTATGCGTTATGCGTTATGCGTTATGCGTTATGCGTTCTGCGTTATGCGTTATGCGTTATGCGTTATGCGTTATGCGTTATGCGTTATGCGTTATGCGTTATGCGTTAAGCGTTATGCGCAATGGGTTATGCGTTATGCGTTATGCGTTATGCGTTATGCGTTATGCGTTATGCGTTATGCGTTATGCGTTATGCGTTATGCGTTATGAGTTATGCGTTATGCGTTATGAGTTATGCGTTATGCGTTATGCGTTATGAGTTATGCGTTATGCGTTATGCGTTATGCGTTATGCGTTATGCGTTATGCGTTATGCGTTATGCGTTATGCGTAATGCGTTATGCGTTATGCGTTATGCGTTATGCGTTATGCGTTATGCGTTATGGGCTAAGCGTTATGCCTTATGGTTTATACGTTATGAGTTATGCGTTATGCGTTATGCGTTATGCGTTATGCGTTATGCGTTATGCGTTATGCGTTATGCGTTATGCGTTATGCGTTATGCGTTATGCGTTATGCGTTATGCGTTATGCGTTATGGGCTAAGCGTTATGCCTTATGGTTTATACGTTATGCGTTATGCGTTACGCGTTATGAGTTTTGCGTTACGCGTTAAGCGTTATGCGCAATGGGTTATGCGTTATGCGTTATGCGTTATGCGTTATGCGTTATGCGTTATGCGTTATGCGTTATGCGTTATGGGCTAAGCGTTATGCCTTATGGTTTATACGTTATGCGTTATGCGTTACGCGTTATGAGTTTTGCGTTACGCGTTAAGCGTTATGCGCAATGGGTTATGCGTTATGCGTTATGCGTTATGCGTTATGCGTTATGCGTTATGCGTTATGCGTTATGCGTTATGCGTTATGCGTTATGCGTTATGCGTTATGCGTTATGCGTTATGCGTTATACGTTATGCGTTATGCGTTATGCGTTATGCGTTATGCGTTATGCGTTATGCGTTATGCGTTATGCGTTATGCGTTATGCGTTATGCGTTATGCGTTATGCGTTATGCGTTATGCGTTATGCGTTATGCGTTATGCGTTATGCGTTATGCGTTATGCGTTATGCGTTATGCGTTATGCGTTATGCGTTATGCGTTATGCGTTATGCGTTATGCGTTATGCGTTATGCGTTATGCGTTATGCGTTATGCGTTATGCGTTATGCGTTATGCGTTATGGGCTAAGCGTTATGCCTTATGGTTTATACGTTATGAGTTATGCGTTATGCGTTATGCGTTATGCGTTATGCGTTATGCGTTATGCGTTATGCGTTATGCGTTATGCGTTATGGGCTAAGCGTTATGCCTTATGGTTTATACGTTATGCGTTATGCGTTATGCGTTATGCGTTATGCGTTATGCGTTATGCGTTATGCGTTATGCGTTATGCGTTATGCGTTATGCGTTATGCGTTATGCGTTATGCGTTATGCGTTATGCGTTATGCGTTATGCGTTATGCGTTATGCGTTATGGGCTAAGCGTTATGCCTTATGGGTTATACGTTATGAGTTATGCGTTATGCGTTATGCGTTATGCGTTATGCGTTATGCGTTATGCGTTATGCGTTATGCGTTATGCGTTATGCGTTATACGTTATGCGTTATGCGTTATGCGTTATGCGTTATGCGTTATGCGTTATGCGTTATGCGTTATGCGTTATGCGTTATGCGTTATGCGTTATGCGTTATGCGTTATGCGTTATGCGTTATGCGTTATGCGTTATGCGTTATGCGTTATGCGTTATGCGTTATGCGTTATGCGTTATGGGCTAAGCGTTATGCCTCATGGTTTATACGTTATGAGTTATGCGTTATGCGTTATGCGTTATGCGTTATGCGTTATGCGTTATGAGTTTTGCGTTACGTGTTAAGCGTTATGCGCAATGGGTTATGCGTTATGCGTCTATGCGTTATGCGTTATGCGTTATGCGTTATGCGTTATGCGTTATGCGTTATGCGTTATGCGTTATGCGTTATGCGTTATGCGTTATGCGTTATGCGTTATGCGTTATGCGTTATGCGTTATGCGTTATGCGTTATGCGTTATGCGTTATGCGTTATGCGTTATGGGCTATGCGTTATGCCTTATGGTTTATACGTTATGCGTTATGCGTTATGCGTTATGCGTTATGCGTTATGCGTTATGCGTTATGCGTTATGCGTTATGCGTTATGCGTTATGCGTTATGCGTTATGCGTTATGGGCTAAGCGTTATGCCTTATGGTTTATACGTTATGAGTTATGCGTTATGCGTTATGCGTTATGCGTTATGCGTTATGCGTTATGCGTTATGCGTTATGCGTTATGCGTTATGCGTTATGCGTTATGCGTTATGCGTTATGCGTTATGCGTTATGCGTTATGCGTTATGCGTTATGCGTTATGCGTTATGCGTTATGCCTTATGGTTTATGCGTTATGCGTTATGCGTTATGCGTTATGCGTTATGCGTTATGCGTTATGCGTTATGCGCAATGGGTTATGCGTTATGCGTTATGCGTTATGCGTTTTGCGTTATGCGTTATGCGTTATGCGTTATGCGTTATGCGTTATGCGTTATGCGTTATGCGTTATGCGTTATGCGTTATGCGTTATGCGTTATGCGTTATGCGTTATGCGTTATGCGTTATGCGTTATGCGTTATGCGTTATGCGTTATGCGTTATGCGTTATGCGTTATGCGTTATGCGTTATGCGTTATGCGTTATGCGTTATGCGTTATGCGTTATGCGTTATGCGTTATGGGCTATGCGTTATGCCTTATGGTTTATACGTTATGCGTTATGCGTTATGCGTTATGCGTTATGCGTTATGCGTTATGCGTTATGCGTTATGCGTTATGCGTTATGCGTTATGCGTTATGGGCTAAGCGTTATGCATTATGGTTTATACGTTATGAGTTATGCGTTATGCGTTATGCGTTATGCGTTATGCGTTATGCGTTATGCGTTATGCGTTAAGCGTTATGCGTTATGCGTTATGCGTTATGAGTTATGCGTTATGCGTTATGCGTTATGCGTTATGCGTTATGCGTTATGCGTTATGCGTTATGCGTTATGCGTTATGCGTTATGCGTTATGAGTTATGCGTTATGCGTTCAGCGTTATGCGTTATGCGTTATGCGTTATGCGTTATGCGTTAAGCGTTATGCGTTATGCGTTATGCGTTATGAGTTATGCGTTATGCGTTATGCGTTATGCGTTATGCGTTATGCGTTATGCGTTATGCGTAATGCGTTATGCGTTATGCGTTATGCGTTATGCGGGATGCGTTATGCGTTATGCGTTATGCGTTATGCGTTATGCGTTATGCGTTATGCGTTATGCGTTAAGCGTTATGCGTTATGCGTTATGCGTTATGCGTTATGCGTTATGCGTTATGCGTTATGCGTTATGCGTTATGCGTTATGCGTTATGCGTTATGCGTTATGCGTTATACGTTATGCGTTATGCGTTATGCGTTATGCGTTATGCGTTATGCGTTATGCGTTATGCGTTATGCGTTATGCGTTATGCGTTATGCGTTATGCGTTATGCGTTATGCGTTATGCGTCATGCGTTATGCGTTATGCGTTATGCGTTATGCGTTATGCGTTATGCGTTATGCGTTATGCGTTATGCGTTATGCGTTATGCGTTATGCGTTATGCGTTATGCGTTATGCGTTATGCGTTATGCGTTATGCGTTATGCGTTATGCGTTATGCGTTATGCGTTATGCGTTGTGCGTTATGCGTAATGCGTTATGCGTTATGCGTTATGCGTTATGCGTTATGCGTTATGCGTTATGCGTTATGCGTTATGCGTTATGCGTTATGCGTTAAGCGTTATGCGTTATGCGTTATGCGTCAAGCGTTATCCGTTATGCGTTATGCGTTATGCGTTATGCGTTATGCGTTATGCGTTGTGCGTTGTGCGTTATGCGTAATGCGTTATGCGTTATGCGTTATGCGTTATGCGTTATGCGTTATGCGTTATGCGTTATGCGTTATGCGTTATGCGTTATGCGTTATGCGTTAAGCGTTATGCGTTATGCGTTATGCGTCAAGCGTTATCCGTTATGCGTTATGCGTTATGCGTTATGCGTTATGCGTTATGCGTTATGCGTTAAGCGTTATGCGTTATGCGTTATGCGTCAAGCGTTATCCGTTATGCGTTATGCGTTATGCGTTATGCGTTATGCGTTATGCGTTATGCGTTATGCGTTATGCGTTATGCGTTATGCGTTATGCGTTATGCGTTATGCGTTATGCGTTATGCGTTATGCGTTATGCGTTATGCGTTATGCGTTATGCGTTATGCGTTATGCGTTATGCGTTATGCGTTATGCGTTATGCGTTGTGCGTTATGCGTAATGCGTTATGCGTTATGCGTTATGCGTTATGCTTTATGCGTTATGCGTTATGCGTTATGCGTTATGCGTTATGCGTTATGCGTTATGCGTTAAGCGTTATGCGTTATGCGTTATGCGTTATGCGTCAAGCGTTATCCGTTATGCGTTATGCGTTATGCGTTATGCGTTATGCGTTATGCGTTATGCGTTATGCGTTATGCGTTATGCGTTATGCGTTATGCGTTAAGCGTTATGCGTTATGCGTTATGCGTCAAGCGTTATCCGTTATGCGTTATGCGTTATGCGTTATGCGTTATGCGTTAAGCGTTATGCGTTATGCGTTGTGCGTTATGCGTAATGCGTTATGCGTTATGCGTTAAGCGTTATGCGTTATGCGTTATGCGTTATGCGTTATGCGTTGTGCGTTATGCGTAATGCGTTATGCGTTATGCGTTATGCGTTATGCGTTATGCGTTATGCGTTATGCGTTATGCGTTATGCGTTATGCGTTATGCGTTAAGCGTTATGCGTTATGCGTTATGCGTCATGCGTCAAGCGTTATCCGTTATGCGTTATGCGTTATGCGTTATGCGTTATGCGTTATGCGTTAAGCGTTATGCGTTATGCGTTATGCGTCAAGCGTTATCCGTTATGCGTTATGCGTTATGCGTTAAGCGTTATGCGTTATGCGTTATGCGTTATGCGTTATGCGTTATGCGTTATGCGTTATGCGTTATGCGTTATGCGTTATGCGTTATGCGTTATGCGTTATGCGTTATGCGTTATGCGTTATGCGTTATGCGTTATGCGTTATGCGTTATGCGTTATGCGTTATGCGTTATGCGTTATGCGTTATGCGTTATGCGTTGTGCGTTATGCGTAATGCGTTATGCGTTATGCGTTATGCGTTATGCGTTATGCGTTATGCGTTATGGGCTAAGCGTTATGCCTTATGGTTTATACGTTATGCGTTATGCGTTACGCGTTATGAGTTTTGCGTTACGCGTTAAGCGTTATGCGCAATGGGTTATGCGTTATGCGTTATGCGTTATGCGTTATGCGTTATGCGTTATGCGTTATGCGTTATGCGTTATGCGTTATGCGTTATGCGTTATGCGTTATGCGTTATGCGTTATGCGTTATGCGTTATGCGTTATGCGTTATGCGTTATGCGTTATGCGTTATGCGTTATGCGTTATGCGTTATGCGTTATGGGCTAAGCGTTATGCCTTATGGGTTATACGTTATGAGTTATGCGTTATGCGTTATGCGTTATGCGTTATGCGTTATGCGTTATGCGTTATGCGTTATGCGTTATGCGTTATGCGTTATGCGTTATGCGTTATGCGTTATGCGTTATGCGTTATGCGTTATGCGTTATGCGTTATGCGTTATGCGTTATGCGTTATGCGTTATGCGTTATGCGTTATGCGTTATGCGTTATGCGTTATGCGTTATGGGCTAAGCGTTATGCCTTATGGTTTGTACGTTATGAGTTATGCGTTATGCGTTATGCGTTATGCGTTATGCGTTATGCGTTATGCGTTATGCGTTATGCGTTATGAGTTTTGCGTTACGTGTTAAGCGTTATGCGCAATGGGTTATGCGTTATGCGTTATGCGTTATGCGTTATGCGTTATGCGTTATGCGTTATGCGTTATGCGTTATGCGTTATGCGTTATGCGTTATGCGTTATGCGTTATGCGTTATGCGTTATGCGTTATGCGTTATGCGTTATGCGTTATGCGTTATGCGTTATGCGTTAAGCGTTATGGGCTATGCGTTATGCCTTATAGTTTATACGTTATGCGTTATGCGTTATGCGTTATGCGTTATGCGTTATGCGTTATGCGTTCTGCGTTATGCGTTATGCGTTATGCGTTATGCGTTATGCGTTATGCGTTATGCGTTATGCGTTATGCGTTATGCGTTATGCGTTAAGCGTTATGCGCAATGGGTTATGCGTTATGCGTTATGCGTTATGCGTTATGCGTTATGCGTTATGCGTTATGCGTTATGCGTTATGCGTTATGCGTTATGAGTTATGCGTTATGCGTTATGAGTTATGCGTTATGCGTTATGCGTTATGAGTTATGCGTTATGCGTTATGCGTTATGCGTTATGCGTTATGCGTTATGCGTTATGCGTTATGCGTTATGCGTTATGCGTAATGCGTTATGCGTTATGCGTTATGCGTTATGCGTTATGCGTTATGCGTTATGGGCTAAGCGTTATGCCTTATGGTTTAAACGTTATGAGTTATGCGTTATGCGTTATGCGTTATGCGTTATGCGTTATGCGTTATGCGTTATGCGTTATGCGTTATGCGTTATGCGTTATGCGTTATGCGTTATGCGTTATGCGTTATGGGCTAAGCGTTATGCCTTATGGTTTATACGTTATGCGTTATGCGTTACGCGTTATGAGTTTTGCGTTACGCGTTAAGCGTTATGCGCAATGGGTTATGCGTTATGCGTTATGCGTTATGCGTTATGCGTTATGCGTTATGCGTTATGCGTTATGCGTTATGGGCTAAGCGTTATGCCTTATGGTTTATACGTTATGCGTTATGCGTTACGCGTTATGAGTTTTGCGTTACGCGTTAAGCGTTATGCGCAATGGGTTATGCGTTATGCGTTATGCGTTATGCGTTATGCGTTATGCGTTATGCGTTATGCGTTATGCGTTATGCGTTATGCGTTATGCGTTATGCGTTATGCGTTATGCGTTATGCGTTATGCGTTATGCGTTATACGTTATGCGTTATGCGTTATGAGTTATGCGTTATGCGTTATGCGTTATACGTTATGCGTTATGCGTTATGCGTTATGCGTTATGCGTTATGCGTTATGCGTTATGCGTTATGCGTTATGCGTTATGCGTTATGCGTTATGCGTTATGCGTTATGCGATATGCGTTATGCGTTATGCGTTAAGCGTTATGCGTTATGCGTTATGCGTTATGCGTTATGCGTTATGCGTTATGGGCTAAGCGTTATGCCTTATGGTTTATACGTTATGAGTTATGCGCTATGCGTTATGCGTTATGCGTTATGCGTTATGCGTTATGAGTTATGCGTTATGCGTTATGCGTTATGCGTTATGCGTTATGCGTTATGCGTTATGCGTTATGCGTTATGCGTTATGCGTTATGCGTTATGCGTTATGCGTTATGCGTTATGGGCTAAGCGTTATGCCTTATGGTTTATACGTTATGCGTTATGCGTTATGAGTTTTGCGTTACGCGTTAAGCGTTATGCGCAATGGGTTATGCGTTATGCGTTATGCGTTATGCGTTATGCGTTATGCGTTATGCGTTATGCGTTATGGGCTAAGCGTTTGCGTTATGCGTTATGGGCTAAGCGTTATGCCTTATGGTTTATACGTTATGCGTTATGCGTTATGCGTTATGCGTTATGCGTTATGCGTTATGCGTTATGCGTTATGCGTTATGCGTTATGCGTTATGCGTTATGCGTTATGCGTTATGCGTTATGCGTTATGCGTTATGCGTTATGCGTTATGCGTTATGCGTTATGCGTTATGCGTTATGCGTTATGCGTTATGCGTTATGCGTTATGCGTTATGCGTTATGCGTTATGCGTTATGCGTTATGCGTTATGCGTTATGCGTTATGCGTTATGCGTTATGCGTTATGCGTTATGCGTTATGCGTTATGCGTTATGCGTTATGCGTTATGCGTTATGCGTTATGCGTTATGCGTTATGCGTTATGCGTTATGCGTTATGCGTTATGCGTTATGCGTTATGCGTTATGCGTTATGCGTTATGCGTTATGCGTTATGCGTTATGCGTTATGCGTTATGCGTTATGCGTTATGCGTTATGCGATATGCGTTATGCGTTATGGGCTAAGCGTTATGCCTTATGGTTTATACGTTATGCGTTATGCGTTATGCGTTATGGGCTAAGCGTTATGCCTTATGGTTTATACGTTATGAGTTATGCGTTATGCGTTATACGTTATGCGTTATGCGTTATGCGTTATGCGTTATGCGTTATGCGTTATGCGTTATGCGTTATGCGTTATGCGTTATGCGTTATGCGTTATGCGTTATGCGTTATGCGTTATGCGTTATGCGTTATGCGTTATGCGTTATGCGATATGCGTTATGCGTTATGCGTTAAGCGTTATGCGTTATGCGTTATGCGTTATGCGTTATGCGTTATGCGTTATGCGTTATGGGCTAAGCGTTATGCCTTATGGTTTATACGTTATGAGTTATGCGCTATGCGTTATGCGTTATGCGTTATGCGTTATGCGTTATGCGTTATGCGTTATGCGTTATGCGTTATGCGTTATGCGTTATGCGTTTTGCGTTAAGCGTTATGCGTTATGCGTTATGCGTTATGCGTTATGCGTTATGCGTTATGCGTTATGCGTTATGCGTTATGCGTTATGCGTTATGCGTTATGCGTTATGCGTTATGCGTTATGCGTTATGCGTTATGCGTTATGCGTTATGCGTTATGCGTTATGCGTTATGCGTTATGCGTTATGCGTTATGCGGTATGCGTTATGCGTTATGCGTTATGCGTTATGCGTTATGCGTTATGCGTTATGCGTTATGCGTTATGCGTTATGCGTTATGCGTTATGCGTTATGCGTTATGCGTTATGCGTTATGCGTTATGCGTTATGAGTTATGCGTCATGGGTTATGCGTAATGCGTTATGCGTTATGAGTTATGCGTTATGCGTTATGCGATATGCGCTATGTGTTATGCGTTATGCGTTATCGGCTTTGCGTTATGCGTTATGGGTTATGCGTTATCCGTTATTTATTATGCGTTATGCATTATGCGTAATGCGTAATGCGGTATGGGTTATGCGTTGTGCGTTATCCGTTATCCGTTATGCGTTATGCTTTATGCGTTATGCGTTTTGCGTTATGCGTTATGCGTTATGAGTTATGCGTTATGCGTTATGCGTTATGCGTTATGCGTTATAGGTTATGCGTCATGCGTTATGCGTTATGCGTTATGCGTTATGCGTTATGCGTTATGCGTTATGCGTTATGCGTTATGCGTTATGCGTTATGCGTTATGCGTTATGCGTTATGCGTTATGCGTTATGCGTTATGCGTTATGCGTTATGCGTTATGCGTTATGCGTTATGCGTTATGCGTTATGCGTTATGCGTTATGCGTTATGCGTTATGCGTTATGCGTTATGCGTTATGCGTTATGCGTTATGCGTTATGCGTTATGCGTTATGCGTTATGCGTTATGCGTTATGCGTTATGCGTTATGCGTTATGCGTTATGCGTTATGGGCTATGCGTTATGCCTTATGGTTTATACGTTATGCGTTATGCGTTATGCGTTATGCGTTATGCGTTATGCGTTATGCGTTATGAGTTTTGCGTTACGCGTTAAGCGTTATGCGTAACGGGTTATGCGTTATGCGTTATGCGTTATGCGTTATGCGTTATGCGTTATGCGTTATGCGTTATGCGTTATGCGTTATGCGTTATGCGTTATGCGTTATGCGTTATGCGATATGCGTTATGCGTTATGCGTTATGCGTTATGCGTTATGCGTTATGCGTTATGCGTTATGCGTTATGTGTTTTGCGTTATGTGTTATGCGTTATGGGTAATGCGTCATGCGTTATGCGTT
The DNA here is from genome assembly GCF_051020765.1 of Lasioglossum baleicum. NCBI lineage: Eukaryota > Metazoa > Arthropoda > Insecta > Hymenoptera > Halictidae > Lasioglossum > Lasioglossum baleicum. Next base: position 64,281 of record NW_027469688.1, read on the forward strand.
ATGGGTTATGCGTTATGCGTTATGTGTGATGCGTTATGCGTTATGCGTTATGCGTTATGCGTTATGCGTTATGCGTTATGCGTTATGCGTTATGCGTTATGCGTTATGCGTTATGCGTTATGCGTTATGCGTTATGCGTTATGCGTTATGCGTTATGCGTTATGCGTTATGCGTTATGCGTTATGCGTTATGCGTTATGCGTTATGCGTTATGCGTTATGCGTTATGCGTTATGCGTTATGCGTTATGCGTTATGCGTTATGCGTTATGCGTTATGCGTTATGCGTTATGCGATATGCGTTATGCGTTATGGGCTAAGCGTTATGCCTTATGGTTTATACGTTATGCGTTATGCGTTATGCGTTATGGGCTAAGCGTTATGCCTTATGGTTTATACGTTATGAGTTATGCGTTATGCGTTATACGTTATGCGTTATGCGTTATGCGTTATGCGTTATGCGTTATGCGTTATGCGTTATGCGTTATGCGTTATGCGTTATGCGTTATGCGTTATGCGTTATGCGTTATGCGTTATGCGTTATGCGTTATGCGTTATGCGTTATGCGATATGCGTTATGCGTTATGCGTTAAGCGTTATGCGTTATGCGTTATGCGTTATGCGTTATGCGTTATGCGTTATGCGTTATGGGCTAAGCGTTATGCCTTATGGTTTATACGTTATGAGTTATGCGCTATGCGTTATGCGTTATGCGTTATGCGTTATGCGTTATGCGTTATGCGTTATGCGTTATGCGTTATGCGTTATGCGTTATGCGTTATGCGTTTTGCGTTAAGCGTTATGCGTTATGCGTTATGCGTTATGCGTTATGCGTTATGCGTTATGCGTTATGCGTTATGCGTTATGCGTTATGCGGTATGCGTTATGCGTTATGCGTTATGCGTTATGCGTTATGCGTTATGCGTTATGCGTTATGCGTTATGCGTTATGCGTTATGCGTTATGCGTTATGCGTTATGCGTTATGCGTTATGCGTTATGCGTTATGCGTTATGCGTTATGCGTTATGCGTTATGCGTTATGCGTTATGCGGTATGCGTTATGCGTTATGCGTTATGCGTTATGCGTTATGCGTTATGCGTTATGCGTTATGCGTTATGCGTTATGCGTTATGCGTTATGCGTTATGCGTTATGCGTTATGCGTTATGCGTTATGCGTTATGAGTTATGCGTCATGGGTTATGCGTAATGCGTTATGCGTTATGAGTTATGCGTTATGCGTTATGCGATATGCGCTATGTGTTATGCGTTATGCGTTATCGGCTTTGTGTTATGCGTTATGGGTTATGCGTTATCCGTTATTTATTATGCGTTATGCATTATGCGTAATGCGTAATGCGGTATGGGTTATGCGTTGTGCGTTATCCGTTACGCGTTAAGCGTTATGCGTAACGGGTTATGCGTTTTGCGTTATGCGTTATGCGTTATGAGTTATGCGTTATGCGTTATGCGTTATGCGTTATGCGTTATAGGTTATGCGTCATGCGTTATGCGTTATGCGTTATGCGTTATGCGTTATGCGTTATGCGTTATGCGTTATGCGTTATGCGTTATGCGTTATGCGTTATGCGTTATGCGTTATGCGTTATGCGTTATGCGTTATGCGTTATGCGTTATGCGTTATGCGTTATGCGTTATGCGTTATGCGTTATGCGTTATGCGTTATGCGTTATGCGTTATGCGTTATGCGTTATGCGTTATGCGTTATGCGTTATGCGTTATGCGTTATGCGTTATGCGTTATGCGTTATGGGCTATGCGTTATGCCTTATGGTTTATACGTTATGCGTTATGCGTTATGCGTTATGCGTTATGCGTTATGCGTTATGCGTTATGAGTTTTGCGTTACGCGTTAAGCGTTATGCGTAACGGGTTATGCGTTATGCGTTATGCGTTATGCGTTATGCGTTATGCGTTATGCGTTATGCGTTATGCGTTATGCGTTATGCGTTATGCGTTATGCGTTATGCGTTATGCGTTATGCGATATGCGTTATGCGTTATGCGTTATGCGTTATGCGTTATGCGTTATGCGTTATGCGTTATGCGTTATGTGTTTTGCGTTATGTGTTATGCGTTATGGGTAATGCGTCATGCGTTATGCGTTATGGGTTATGCGTTATGCGTTATGTGTGATGCGTTATGCGTTATGCGTTATGGGTTATGCGGTATGCGTTATGCGTTATGCGTTATGGATTATGCGTAATGCATTATAAGTTATGCGTTATGCGTTATGCGTTATCGGCTTTGCGTTATGCGTCATGCGTTATGGGTTATGCGTTATCCTTTATGGATTATGCGTTATGCGTTATGCGTTATGCGTTATGCGTTATGCGTTATGCGTTATGCGTTATGCGTTATGCGTTATGCGTTATGCGTTAAGCGTTATGCGTTATGCGTTATGCGTTATGCGTTATGCGTTATGCGTTATACGTTATGCGTTATGCGTTATGCGTTATGCGTTATGCGTTATGCGTTATGCGTTATGCGTTATGCGTTATGCGTAATGCGGTATGGGTTGTGCGTTGTGCGTTGTGCGTTATCCGTTATCCGTTATGCGTTATGCGTTATGCGTTATGCGTAATGCGTTATCGGCATTGAGTTATGCGTTATGGGTTATGCGTTATCCGTTATGGATTATGCGTTATGCATTATGCGTAATGCGTAATGCGGTATGGGTTGTGCGTTTTGCGTTATCCGTTATGCGTTATGCGTTATGCGTTATGCGTTATGCGTAATGCGTTATGCGTTATGCGTTATGCGTTATGCGTTATGCGTTATGCGTTATGCGTAATGCGGTATGCGTTATGCGTTATGCGTTATGCGTTATGCGTTATGAGTTATGCGTCATGGGTTATGCGTAATGCGTTATGCGTTATGAGTTATGCGTTATCCGTTATGCGTTATGCGTTATGCGTTATGCGTAATGCGTTATCGGCATTGAGTTATGCGTTATGGGTTATGCGTTATCCGTTATGGATTATGCGTTATGCATTATGCGTAATGCGTAATGCGGTATGGGTTGTGCGTTGTGCGTTATCCGTTATGCGTTATGCGTTATGCGTTATGCGTTATGCGTAATGCGTTATGCGTTATGCGTTATGCGTTATGCGTTATGCGTTATGCGTAATGCGGTATGCGTTATGCGTTATGCGTTATGCGTTATGCGTTATGCGTTATGCGTTATGAGTTATGCGTCATGGGTTATGCGTAATGCGTTATGCGTTATGAGTTATGCGTTATGCGTTATGCGATATGCGCTATGTGTTATGCGTTATGCGTTATCGGCTTTGCGTTATGCGTTATGGGTTATGCGTTATCCGTTATTTATTATGCGTTATGCATTATGCGTAATGCGTAATGCGGTATGGGTTATGCGTTGTGCGTTATCCGTTATCCGTTATGCGTTATGCGTTATGCGTTATGCGTTATGCGTTATGCGTTATGCGTTATGCGTTATGCGTTATGCGTTATGCGTTATGCGTTATGCGTTATGCGTTATGCGTTATGCGTTATGCGTTATGCGTTATGCGTTATGCGTTATGCGTTATGCGTTATGCGTTATGCGTTATGCGTTATGCGTTATGCGTTATGCGTTATGCGTTATGCGTTATGCGTTATGCGTTATGCGTTATGCGTTATGCGTTATGCGTTATGCGTTATGCGTTATGCGTTATGCGTTATGCGTTATGCGTTATGCGTTATGCGTTATGCGTTATGCGTTATGCGTTATGCGTTATGCGTTATGCGTTATGCGTTATGCGTTATGCGTTATGCGTTATGCGTTATGCGTTATGCGTTATGCGTTATGCGTTATGCGTTATGCGTTATGCGTTATGCGTTATGCGTTATGCGTTATGCGTTATGCGTTATGCGTTATGCGTTATGCGTTATGCGTTATGCGTTATGCGTTATGCGTTATGCGTTATGCGTTATGCGTTATGCGTTATGCGTTATGCGTTATGCGTTATGCGTTATGCGTTATGCGTTATGCGTTATGCGTTATGCGTTATGCGTTATGCGTTATGCGTTATGCGTTATGCGTTATGCGTTATGCGTTATGCGTTATGCGTTATGGGCTATGCGTTAATTCCTTATGGTTTATACGTTATGCGTTATGCGCTATGAGTTTTGCGTTACGCGTTAAGCGTTATGCGTTATGCGTTATGGGCTATGCGTTATGCGTCATGCGTTATGCGCTATGCGCTATGCGTTATGCGTTATGCGTTATGCGTTATGCGTTATGCGTTATGCGTTATGCGTTATGCGTTATGCGTTATGCGATATGCGTTATGCGTTATGCGTTATGCGTTATGGGTTATGCGTTATGCGTTATGCGTTATGCGTTATGCGTAATGCGTTATCGGCATTGAGTTATGCGTTATGGGTTATGCGTTATGGGTTATGCGTTATGGGTTATGCGTTATCCGTTATGGATTATGCGTTATGCATTATGCGTAATGCGTAATGCGGTATGGGTTGTGCGTTGTGCGTTATCCGTTATGCGTTATGCGTTATGCGTTATGCGTTATGCGTAATGCGTTATGCGTTATGCGTTATGCGTTATGCGTTATGCGTAATGCGGTATGCGTTATGCGCTATGCGTTATGCGTTATGCGTTATGCGTTATGCGTTATGAGGTATGCGTCATGGGTTATGCGTAATGCGTTATGCGTTATGAGTTATGCGTTATGCGTTATGCGATATGCGCTATGTGTTATGCGTTATGCGTTATCGGCTTTGCGTTATGCGTTATGGGTTATGCGTTATCCGTTATTTATTATGCGTTATGCATTATGCGTAATGCGTAATGCGGTATGGGTTATGCGTTGTGCGTTATCCGTTTTCCGTTATGCGTTATGCGTTATGCGTTATGCGTTATGCGTTTTGCGTTATGCGTTATGCGTTATGAGTTATGCGTTATGCGTTATGCGATATGCGCTATGCGTTATGCGTTATGCGTTATCGGCTTTGCGTTATGCGTTATGGGTTATGCGTTATCCGTTATGCGTTATGCGTTATGAGTTTTGCGTTATGCGTTATGCGTTATGCGTTATGCGTTATGCGTTATGCGTTATGCGTTATGTGTTTTGCGTTATGTGTTATGCGTTATGGGTAATGCGTCATGCGTTATGCGTTATGGGTTATGCGTTATGCGTTATGCGTTATGTGTTTTGCGTTATGTGTTATGCGTTATGGGTAATGCGTCATGCGTTATGCGTTATGGGTTATGCGTTATGCGTTATGTGTGATGCGTTATGCGTTATGCGTTATGCGTTATGCGTTATGCGTTATGCGTTATGCGTTATGCGTTATGCGTTATGCGTTATGCGTTATGCGTTATGCGTTATGCGTTATGCGTTATGCGTTATGCGTTATGCGTTATGCGTTATGCGTTATGCGTTATGCGTTATGCGTTATGCGTTATGCGTTATGCGTTATGCGTTATGCGTTATGCGTTATGCGTTATGCGTTATGCGTTATGCGTTATGCGTTATGCGTTATGCGTTATGCGTTATGCGTTATGCGATATGCGTTATGCGTTATGGGCTAAGCGTTATGCCTTATGGTTTATACGTTATGCGTTATGCGTTATGCGTTATGGGCTAAGCGTTATGCCTTATGGTTTATACGTTATGAGTTATGCGTTATGCGTTATACGTTATGCGTTATGCGTTATGCGTTATGCGTTATGCGTTATGCGTTATGCGTTATGCGTTATGCGTTATGCGTTATGCGTTATGCGTTATGCGTTATGCGTTATGCGTTATGCGTTATGCGTTATGCGTTATGCGATATGCGTTATGCGTTATGCGTTAAGCGTTATGCGTTATGCGTTATGCGTTATGCGTTATGCGTTATGCGTTATGCGTTATGGGCTAAGCGTTATGCCTTATGGTTTATACGTTATGAGTTATGCGCTATGCGTTATGCGTTATGCGTTATGCGTTATGCGTTATGCGTTATGCGTTATGCGTTATGCGTTATGCGTTATGCGTTATGCGTTATGCGTTTTGCGTTAAGCGTTATGCGTTATGCGTTATGCGTTATGCGTTATGCGTTATGCGTTATGCGTTATGCGTTATGCGTTATGCGTTATGCGGTATGCGTTATGCGTTATGCGTTATGCGTTATGCGTTATGCGTTATGCGTTATGCGTTATGCGTTATGCGTTATGCGTTATGCGTTATGCGTTATGCGTTATGCGTTATGCGTTATGCGTTATGCGTTATGCGTTATGCGTTATGCGTTATGCGTTATGCGTTATGCGTTATGCGGTATGCGTTATGCGTTATGCGTTATGCGTTATGCGTTATGCGTTATGCGTTATGCGTTATGCGTTATGCGTTATGCGTTATGCGTTATGCGTTATGCGTTATGCGTTATGCGTTATGCGTTATGAGTTATGCGTCATGGGTTATGCGTAATGCGTTATGCGTTATGAGTTATGCGTTATGCGTTATGCGATATGCGCTATGTGTTATGCGTTATGCGTTATCGGCTTTGTGTTATGCGTTATGGGTTATGCGTTATCCGTTATTTATTATGCGTTATGCATTATGCGTAATGCGTAATGCGGTATGGGTTATGCGTTGTGCGTTATCCGTTACGCGTTAAGCGTTATGCGTAACGGGTTATGCGTTTTGCGTTATGCGTTATGCGTTATGAGTTATGCGTTATGCGTTATGCGTTATGCGTTATGCGTTATAGGTTATGCGTCATGCGTTATGCGTTATGCGTTATGCGTTATGCGTTATGCGTTATGCGTTATGCGTTATGCGTTATGCGTTATGCGTTATGCGTTATGCGTTATGCGTTATGCGTTATGCGTTATGCGTTATGCGTTATGCGTTATGCGTTATGCGTTATGCGTTATGCGTTATGCGTTATGCGTTATGCGTTATGCGTTATGCGTTATGCGTTATGCGTTATGCGTTATGCGTTATGCGTTATGCGTTATGCGTTATGCGTTATGCGTTATGCGTTATGGGCTATGCGTTATGCCTTATGGTTTATACGTTATGCGTTATGCGTTATGCGTTATGCGTTATGCGTTATGCGTTATGAGTTTTGCGTTACGCGTTAAGCGTTATGCGTAACGGGTTATGCGTTATGCGTTATGCGTTATGCGTTATGCGTTATGCGTTATGCGTTATGCGTTATGCGTTATGCGTTATGCGTTATGCGTTATGCGTTATGCGTTATGCGTTATGCGATATGCGTTATGCGTTATGCGTTATGCGTTATGCGTTATGCGTTATGCGTTATGCGTTATGCGTTATGTGTTTTGCGTTATGTGTTATGCGTTATGGGTAATGCGTCATGCGTTATGCGTTATGGGTTATGCGTTATGCGTTATGTGTGATGCGTTATGCGTTATGCGTTATGGGTTATGCGGTATGCGTTATGCGTTATGCGTTATGGATTATGCGTAATGCATTATAAGTTATGCGTTATGCGTTATGCGTTATCGGCTTTGCGTTATGCGTCATGCGTTATGGGTTATGCGTTATCCTTTATGGATTATGCGTTATGCGTTATGCGTTATGCGTTATGCGTTATGCGTTATGCGTTATGCGTTATGCGTTATGCGTTATGCGTTATGCGTTAAGCGTTATGCGTTATGCGTTATGCGTTATGCGTTATGCGTTATGCGTTATACGTTATGCGTTATGCGTTATGCGTTATGCGTTATGCGTTATGCGTTATGCGTTATGCGTTATGCGTTATGCGTAATGCGGTATGGGTTGTGCGTTGTGCGTTGTGCGTTATCCGTTATCCGTTATGCGTTATGCGTTATGCGTTATGCGTAATGCGTTATCGGCATTGAGTTATGCGTTATGGGTTATGCGTTATCCGTTATGGATTATGCGTTATGCATTATGCGTAATGCGTAATGCGGTATGGGTTGTGCGTTTTGCGTTATCCGTTATGCGTTATGCGTTATGCGTTATGCGTTATGCGTAATGCGTTATGCGTTATGCGTTATGCGTTATGCGTTATGCGTTATGCGTTATGCGTAATGCGGTATGCGTTATGCGTTATGCGTTATGCGTTATGCGTTATGAGTTATGCGTCATGGGTTATGCGTAATGCGTTATGCGTTATGAGTTATGCGTTATCCGTTATGCGTTATGCGTTATGCGTTATGCGTAATGCGTTATCGGCATTGAGTTATGCGTTATGGGTTATGCGTTATCCGTTATGGATTATGCGTTATGCATTATGCGTAATGCGTAATGCGGTATGGGTTGTGCGTTGTGCGTTATCCGTTATGCGTTATGCGTTATGCGTTATGCGTTATGCGTAATGCGTTATGCGTTATGCGTTATGCGTTATGCGTTATGCGTTATGCGTAATGCGGTATGCGTTATGCGTTATGCGTTATGCGTTATGCGTTATGCGTTATGCGTTATGCGTTATGCGTTATGCGTTATGCGTTATGAGTTATGCGTCATGGGTTATGCGTAATGCGTTATGCGTTATGAGTTATGCGTTATGCGTTATGCGATATGCGCTATGTGTTATGCGTTATGCGTTATCGGCTTTGCGTTATGCGTTATGGGTTATGCGTTATCCGTTATTTATTATGCGTTATGCATTATGCGTAATGCGTAATGCGGTATGGGTTATGCGTTGTGCGTTATCCGTTATCCGTTATGCGTTATGCGTTATGCGTTATGCGTTATGCGTTATGCGTTATGCGTTATGCGTTATGCGTTATGCGTTATGCGTTATGCGTTATGCGTTATGCGTTATGCGTTATGCGTTATGCGTTATGCGTTATGCGTTATGCGTTATGCGTTATGCGTTATGCGTTATGCGTTATGCGTTATGCGTTATGCGTTATGCGTTATGCGTTATGCGTTATGCGTTATGCGTTATGCGTTATGCGTTATGCGTTATGCGTTATGCGTTATGCGTTATGCGTTATGCGTTATGCGTTATGCGTTATGCGTTATGCGTTATGCGTTATGCGTTATGCGTTATGCGTTATGCGTTATGCGTTATGCGTTATGCGTTATGCGTTATGCGTTATGCGTTATGCGTTATGCGTTATGCGTTATGCGTTATGCGTTATGCGTTATGCGTTATGCGTTATGCGTTATGCGTTATGCGTTATGCGTTATGCGTTATGCGTTATGCGTTATGCGTTATGCGTTATGCGTTATGCGTTATGCGTTATGCGTTATGCGTTATGCGTTATGCGTTATGCGTTATGCGTTATGCGTTATGCGTTATGCGTTATGCGTTATGCGTTATGCGTTATGCGTTATGCGTTATGCGTTATGCGTTATGCGTTATGCGTTATGCGTTATGCGTTATGGGCTATGCGTTAATTCCTTATGGTTTATACGTTATGCGTTATGCGCTATGAGTTTTGCGTTACGCGTTAAGCGTTATGCGTTATGCGTTATGGGCTATGCGTTATGCGTCATGCGTTATGCGCTATGCGCTATGCGTTATGCGTTATGCGTTATGCGTTATGCGTTATGCGTTATGCGTTATGCGTTATGCGTTATGCGTTATGCGATATGCGTTATGCGTTATGCGTTATGCGTTATGGGTTATGCGTTATGCGTTATGCGTTATGCGTTATGCGTAATGCGTTATCGGCATTGAGTTATGCGTTATGGGTTATGCGTTATGGGTTATGCGTTATGGGTTATGCGTTATCCGTTATGGATTATGCGTTATGCATTATGCGTAATGCGTAATGCGGTATGGGTTGTGCGTTGTGCGTTATCCGTTATGCGTTATGCGTTATGCGTTATGCGTTATGCGTAATGCGTTATGCGTTATGCGTTATGCGTTATGCGTTATGCGTAATGCGGTATGCGTTATGCGCTATGCGTTATGCGTTATGCGTTATGCGTTATGCGTTATGCGTTATGAGGTATGCGTCATGGGTTATGCGTAATGCGTTATGCGTTATGAGTTATGCGTTATGCGTTATGCGATATGCGCTATGTGTTATGCGTTATGCGTTATCGGCTTTGCGTTATGCGTTATGGGTTATGCGTTATCCGTTATTTATTATGCGTTATGCATTATGCGTAATGCGTAATGCGGTATGGGTTATGCGTTGTGCGTTATCCGTTTTCCGTTATGCGTTATGCGTTATGCGTTATGCGTTATGCGTTATGCGTTTTGCGTTATGCGTTATGCGTTATGAGTTATGCGTTATGCGTTATGCGATATGCGCTATGCGTTATGCGTTATGCGTTATCGGCTTTGCGTTATGCGTTATGGGTTATGCGTTATCCGTTATGCGTTATGCGTTATGAGTTTTGCGTTATGCGTTATGCGTTATGCGTTATGCGTTATGCGTTATGCGTTATGCGTTATGTGTTTTGCGTTATGTGTTATGCGTTATGGGTAATGCGTCATGCGTTATGCGTTATGGGTTATGCGTTATGCGTTATGCGTGATGCGTTATGCGTTATGCGTTATGCGTTATGCGGTATGCGTTATGCGTTATGCGTTATGCGTTATGCGTTATGCGTTATGCGTTATGCGTTATGCGTTATGCGTTATGCGTTATGTGTTTTGCGTTATGTGTTATGCGTTATGGGTAATGCGTCATGCGTTATGCGTTATGGGTTATGCGTTATGCGTTATGCGTGATGCGTTATGCATTATGCGTTATGCGTTATGCGGTATGCGTTATGCGTTATGCGTTATGCGTTATGCGTTATGCGTTATGCGTTATGCGTTATGCGTTATGCGTTATGCGTTATGCGTTATGCGTTATGCGTTATGCGTTATGCGTTATGCGTTATGCGTTATGCGGTATGCGTTATGCGTTATGCGTTATGCGTTATGCGTTATGCGTTATGCGTTATGCGTTATGCGTTATGCGTTATGCGTTATGCGTTATGCGTTATGCGTTATGCGTTATGCGTTATGCGTTATGCGTTATGCGTTATGCGTTATGCGTTATGCGTTATGCGTTATGCGTTATGCGTTATGCGTTATGCGTTATGCGTTATGCGTTATGCGGTATGCGTTATGCGTTATGCGTTATGCGTTATGCGTTATGCGTTATGCGTTATGCGTTATGCGTTATGCGTTATGCGTTATGCGTTATGCGTTATGCGTTATGCGTTATGCGTTATGCGTTATGCGTTATGCGTTATGCGTTATGCGTTATGCGTTATGGGCTAAGCGTTATGCCTTATGGTTTATACGTTATGCGTTATGCGTTATGCGTTACGAGTTATGCGTTATGCGTTATGCGATATGCGCTATGTGTTATGCGTTATGCGTTATCGGCTTTGCGTTATGCGTTATGGGTTATGCGTTATCCGTTATTTATTATGCGTTATGCATTATGCGTAATGCGTAATGCGGTATGGGTTATGCGTTGTGCGTTATCCGTTATCCGTTATGCGTTATGCTTTATGCGTTATGCGTTTTGCGTTATGCGTTATGCGTTATGAGTTATGCGTTATGCGTTATGCGTTATGCGTTATGCGTTATAGGTTATGCGTCATGCGTTATGCGTTATGCGTTATGCGTTATGCGTTATGCGTTATGCGTTATGCGTTATGCGTTATGCGTTATGCGTTATGCGTTATGCGTTATGCGTTATGCGTTATGCGTTATGCGTTATGCGTTATGCGTTATGCGTTATGCGTTATGCGTTATGCGTTATGCGTTATGCGTTATGCGTTATGCGTTATGCGTTATGCGTTATGCGTTATGCGTTATGCGTTATGCGTTATGCGTTATGCGTTATGCGTTATGCGTTATGCGTTATGCGTTATGCGTTATGGGCTATGCGTTATGCCTTATGGTTTATACGTTATGCGTTATGCGTTATGCGTTATGCGTTATGCGTTATGCGTTATGAGTTTTGCGTTACGCGTTAAGCGTTATGCGTAACGGGTTATGCGTTATGCGTTATGCGTTATGCGTTATGCGTTATGCGTTATGCGTTATGCGTTATGCGTTATGCGTTATGCGTTATGCGTTATGCGTTATGCGATATGCGTTATGCGTTATGCGTTATGCGTTATGCGTTATGCGTTATGCGTTATGCGTTATGTGTTTTGCGTTATGTGTTATGCGTTATGGGTAATGCGTCATGCGTTATGCGTTATGGGTTATGCGTTATGCGTTATGTGTGATGCGTTATGCGTTATGCGTTATGGGTTATGCGGTATGCGTTATGCGTTATGCGTTATGGATTATGCGTAATGCATTATAAGTTATGCGTTATGCGTTATGCGTTATCGGCTTTGCGTTATGCGTCATGCGTTATGGGTTATGCGTTATCCTTTATGGATTATGCGTTATGCGTTATGCGTTATGCGTTATGCGTTATGCGTTATGCGTTATGCGTTATGCGTTATGCGTTATGCGTTATGCGTTATGCGTTATGCGTTATGCGTTATGCGTTATGCGTTATGCGTTAACGGCTTTGCGTTATGCGTCATGCGCTATAGGTTATGCGTTATCCGCTATGGATTATGCGTAATGCATTATAAGTTATGCGTTATGCGTTTTGCGTTATGTGTTATGCGTTATGGGTTATGCGTCATGCGTTATGCGTTATGCGTTATGCGTTATGCGTTTTGCGTTATGCGTTATGCGTTATGCGTTATGCGTTATGCGTTATGCGTTATGCGTTATGCGTTATGCGTTATGCGTTATGCGTTATGCGTTATGCGTTATGCGTTATGCGTAATGCGGTATGGGTTGTGCGTTGTGCGTTATCCGTTATCCGTTATGCGTTATGCGTTATGCGTAATGCGTTATCGGCATTGAGTTATGCGTTATGGGTTATGCGTTATGGGTTATGCGTTATCCGTTATGGATTATGCGTTATGCATTATGCGTAATGCGTAATGCGGTATGGGTTGTGCGTTGTGCGTTATCCGTTATGCGTTATGCGTTATGCGTTATGCGTTATGCGTAATGCGTTATGCGTTATGCGTTATGCGTTATGCGTTATGCGTTATGCGTTATGCGTAATGCGGTATGCGTTATGCGTTATGCGTTATGCGTTATGCGTTATGCGTTATGAGTTATGCGTCATGGGTTATGCGTAATGCGTTATGCGTTATGAGTTATGCGTTATGCGTTATGCGATATGCGCTATGTGTTATGCGTTATGCGTTATCGGCTTTGCGTTATGCGTTATGGGTTATGCGTTATCCGTTATTTATTATGCGTTATGCATTATGCGTAATGCGTAATGCGGTATGGGTTATGAGTTGTGCGTTATCCGTTATCCGTTATGCGTTATGCGTTATGCGTTATGCGTTTTGCGTTATGCGTTATGCGTTATGAGTTATGCGTTATGCGTTATGCGATATGCGCTATGTGTTATGCGTTATGCGTTATCGGCTTTGCGTTATGCGTTATGGGTTATGCGTTATCCGTTATGGATTATGCGTTATGCATTATGCGTAACGCGTAATGCGGTATGGGTTATGCGTTGTGCGTTATCCGTTATCCGTTATGCGTTATGCGTTATGCGTTATGCGTTATGCGTTATAGGTTATGCGTCATGCGTTATGCGTTATGCGTTATGCGTTATGCGTTATGCGTTATGCGTTATGCGTTATGCGTTATGCGTTATGCGTTATGCGTTATGCGTTATGCGTTATGCGTTATGCGTTATGCGTTATGCGTTATGCGTTATGCGTTATGCGTTATGCGTTATGCGTTATGCGTTATGC